>NW_015661985.1:6404-21446 GCF_001515625.1 Sinocyclocheilus rhinocerous | reverse complement strand
AGTGAACATCAATGGCTCCAACAACTCCATGAAAGCCCACAATCCTCATAAAAGTGGCTTGTTTTTGCAATATGGTTTGGTGGTCAGTTGGAAAGTCAATAAACTGCCACATAGTAGTGGCCAAAAGTGATGTCCGGCCTGAGAAATTGGACATCTTCACCCTTAATTAAAAAACAAAAATGTGCAAGATTTTGTAAGCATATTGCATAGTTGCTTAGAGTCAGTTATTTTATTTGTGATAATAATGCAATGAAACATGCCAAATAGTGAGGTCATAATGTTTGGCCATGCTGTCATACAAAGAAATTATGAACACATGCAAAAACAAGAGGACCAATGAAATATTAATAACTTATGTTGTAGTCAATGTTGTGATTTTGTCACTAGATTTAGTGACTTCCTCATACCTTTAGAGACAACAAAATCAATTTCTTGGACAAACTGGCCACTGTTGTGTTTGGTGGGGTTAGTGCCACAATATGTAAGACCCTGCTTACAGTGTCATCACCGGTGCATTGCTGCATTTTTACAAATTCCCAGCCAAAAGAATTTTATTACTACTTTCATTTCTGCAGTTAGAGCATTGCCCTGTTGAAGACTTGGGTCTTGACAATCAAGTTTGTATCGTTTTATCAACTCCATAACATATAACTCCAATGTGTCATATCTTCATTGGGAAGTGTTTGTCGTCTCCTCTTTGCTGCCATCTTGTTACTCCTAACTAGGTTAGGAGACCTCTCCAGCTCTCTTAAATAATTTAGGAGCTGAGACCAGTCTTAACCACTTAGGAACCTTTATGAATCACTCTTATTCTTAAGTCTAGGAATAAGAGTAAAATGATGTCATTCTTAGAATTTTGACACACTTAGGACTAAAATTTTACTCTGAGCGGCTTTACACATACGGCCCTGGACTGAGTGAGTCACCTGATAATCCTGGTACAGGCAAGGCAAGCTGTTGGAGTTAGGAACGTTACTGTCTGTGAAAGGAGCCGTAGTGAAGGAATGGCCCTGGCCGGGATAAGCAGAGACATGCAGCGCCGGATGCTGCTGCTGCTGATGGTACAGGTGCCCCGCGGACACCATCATCTGAGGAGTGTTAGCCATGCTGCAGCACAGCGCCGCCGCATCACCTGTTAGCAACGACACAACAGCGTCAGCGGTCAGGCCCCAACATCTCTACATCGGCTGGACTGGTCAGCACAGAGGAAATAAAATATGCAAAAGAATGCAAGCAGGAGGAACTAAAATATCTTAATCTGGAAAAATGTCAAATTAAACGAAAGACATGTGAGTGAGTCCATCGTATTTATTTCTGAACTTTTATTGTGCTACAAACAGAATGTATTGAGACCCGCTCCGTCCAGACAGTTAAAGATAGAATTGATCTGGTTGTTGAAAACATTTGTTTTAGAGAGCATGACTACTATTCTTTATATTTGAATGGCAGCCCTAGTTAAAAAAAGCGCAAAAAACTACAACCACACGATGTAAAACAATATTATAGTTTAAGCATAAGACTAGTGTGAATGAATCGATTACTAACTTTAATTGTCAAAATTTACCCGTCATGCCAGTAAAGCCACTAAAACTAAAATGCAGCCTCACGTAAGCGACTCATACATTGCAGATATTTCATCCTTTCCTGGAGGCTCCTGAAGTGTGAAACAGTGGCTCCGTGTCCCTCAGCTCCGGCTCTGATCAAACACACCTGATCACGAACACCACGCTCTCAGGGCCATCAGGTGAGTCTGATCAGACGTCATGGGCCAGAGCGGACGAGTGGATGAAGTCTATAAATATCTGTTTACTGTGAGCGTGTGCCGTTTGTGTGAATGCTAATGCATGATGTGTGGTCAGTGTGCTGCTTTTAAAGGTTTAATCAAGCTTAAACTACACATTACACTGAAATGACACGCATGTGCGACAGCAGCTGTGTCGTGTTGCGTAACGAAAGCTGAGTGTCACAGAACGACGGCCGCTGTGGACAGTGTGTGTGTGATCGACTGCCAGCGGCTGCTGGGGAGGTTGCCATGGAGACAGCAGTGAGATGACTGGTACTGCTTTCCAAGTTAGGATTCACACACACACACACACACACACACACACACACCCACGGTCAGTTGAAGATGTGTACACGGGGTATAATGCAGGTTTTTAACCGTGTTAGTGAAAGAAAACAGAAACAGGCCTCAAGCAGAACATGCTAGTGCTGCTTCTGTGCAGTGTTAGCAAAAAAAAAAGAAGCAATTTACATGCATGCACTGAGGACACAACCTCTTTTTTTCTTTCTTTTCTTTTCTTACAGTAGGGATGGACGATATGGGCTTTAAAATATATCACGATATTTCTGGTATTTATTGCGATAACGATATCAATGACAATCAGGGTTTCTGCAGGATTTTTAAGCTCAAATTTAAGACCTTTTTAAGACCTTTTTAAGACCTGCACAAATAAAAGTAATATCATATGAGCGGGGTAGGGCAATGTCTATAGTACCATATTAAACTGTAAAAAGCATAATTTACAGTTCAGATCCAAGTTTTCACAAAAACAAAAAGTTTTATAAAATGATAAACTTTACATTTCAGCCTTTAAACCATTTTTAAGAAAATGGATGAGTCAAAAGTATAAATTGCTATATTAATTTAAACAATTATTAACAATTTGGTCAATCAATGTTTGGTATAACAAACAGAGGCGTCATGCCCATTCAAACCAAGAGGCATGACTTTTGAGCCAAGTGGATTTTGAATGCAGCTTCCAAAATAAAAACAACAGGCGAATATATATATTTTTTTTATATTTGATACGATCACACCGGTGTGATTAGAACGTACAGTGTGGCACACCAGCAGCTGCTAAATTCAAATTTGCATTCGCTGGCTGGCGCTGAGCCAGAGACAGGCGCGTTTTTACAGCACTGTGCATTATTACCTCTGTTGAGCTTATGAAACCAATCAGAAGCATTCAGATGAGTCATTGCTGAAACACCAGTGTTTTGTTCTGTGTGCGCTCGCTGACTGAATTCTGCTCTCTGGTAAATTCTCTCATCAGAAACAACAAAGTGCAGATGTGTGTACAAATGTAAGTAAGATAATCATGTAAACAGCTTCAGTGATTATAATGGGAGTTTTTGAGATTGCTTGAACTTTGGCTAGACTTAAGTCAATGATAACGAGCTTTGATTATGTAAATGTTCTTTGCTCTCTTTCCATAAAATGTAAGTGTTATAATTAGTAACTTTACATTGTTTTTTTTTTTTTATCAAAGTAACCTTTAATACAAAGTCAGTCATATTAAAAATAGTTTATGATAGTATGACACCCATATCTGGTACTTAAGAAAAAGACAAGATTTATGCATAGTTAATAGATTACATTAATATTAGGCTACTTTGCCCATCACCTGTTATAGATCAACTAACAACATCTATAAAGTTGCAAAATGCATTTACTTACACATATTTGAGAATCAAGATATTTCATGATAGGCCTATAATTAAAGAAATAGTTCACCCAAAAATCATCATGTAAAAGACGCATACGCTTGCTTCCACTTCATGTAAACAACGCATGCACATGGTGCTGCTGCTAACGTCGAACACACACATGCGTTGTTTACATGAAGCAGAATTAAGCCCATGCGTCATGATACTGTCTCCACAATGGCGGCGCGCATACGGGATGAGGAGGAGAAGAATTACTGAATAAAGTTGTTATTGTTGTTTTCTTTGCACACAAAAAGTATTCTTGTAGCTTCGTAAAATTAGGGTTGAACCACTGATGTCACATGGACTGTTTTACCAATGTCCTTGCTATGTTTCAGAGCCTTGATCATGGTAGGATCCTTGCTGTCTATGGGCGGGTCAAAGAGCTCTCGGATTTCATAAAAAATATTTTAATTTGTGTTCCGAAGATGAACGAAGGTCTTACGGGTTTGGAATGACATGAGGGCAAGTATTATCAAATTTTTGGGTGAACTATCCCTTTAACACATTTGGGAATATTTCGAATAAAAAAGGAAATTTAAATAAATAATAATCCCACTGCTGTGTGTCACATGACAAGCATGACGACCCAAACTCCCCCACCCCCACTCTCTCAAAAATAATAAGTGCATGACGCCTCTGCAAACATCAGCACGAGCTGGAGACTCTCCTCACCTGCGTCGGTCGTGGCGTCAGCGCCGCCGGGCAGCATGCAGTTGACGTTCGGCAGGACACGCGGCTGAAAGTGAGCGTTTGCGTGTCCCATCACGTGGTTTCCGAGAGGAACTTGTCCGCTTTGGTTCATGGGCCCGCAGTTTCTCATCGCCGTGGCCTGCATCTGGTTGATCCCGGCGGGATACTGCGCCGCAGACTCCACTCCGGGGCCGTGCAGCCGCTGCTGGACCTGCGCGATCGGAACCTCGCACA
This sequence comes from Sinocyclocheilus rhinocerous, assembly GCF_001515625.1. Classification (NCBI taxonomy): domain Eukaryota; kingdom Metazoa; phylum Chordata; class Actinopteri; order Cypriniformes; family Cyprinidae; genus Sinocyclocheilus; species Sinocyclocheilus rhinocerous. Next base: position 17,030 of record NW_015661985.1, on the reverse strand, counting down.
AGCTTCGGCCCCGGGGCCCGTGCGAGCTGTGGTTGCTCAGAGACTGCAGCAGCTGAGCCATCGACGTGTTGGAGGGCAGCCGGGTGGTTTTTCTCATCTGCTCAGTCGAGGGGCAGGGCGTCCTCATGAAGAAAGCGCTGTCGTGGTTAGCGTTGGGAGGAAGCTTGCGCTTGTGGAGAGGGTCGCGCTGCTGCGCCATCAGCTTGTCCCGAAGCGCGGCGCGTCCGCTCTGGCCCTCGCCGCCGGCCACGATCATGCCAGGGTTGGGTGGCAGCATGGGATTTAGAGCATTGTGGCCTTCGACGGCCCTGCCGGCATCAGACGGCCCCACGCTCGCCCCGCCACTTCCCAGCTTGTTTTGATTTGCTAGCTGTGCTTTGGCGGCCGCTGAGAGGAGGCTGCTGGCGGGGAAAGAGGCAGCGTTGTGTTGGTTAAGGATCTGGTTCAGTGGCATTCCCAAGAGGCCCGGGTGCTCCTTCTGTGGGGCGGCACCCGGGGCCGGCAGATACATGGGGTTGTGCTGAGCGCTCTTCCCGGCCAGCAGCTGGCTGGGCACGTCTTTGTACTGGTGGAGAGACAGGCGACGGGGAGATGGAGGCGGTATGCTGAGTCCTCTGCATGTGACCCACCGGCCCCGGCTTCACCGAGGGCAGAGGCAGGTTACTCGGCAGCGGGACGATGGCGGGGGGGATGTTTACATTCATCATTGGTACCTGAGAGTGGACGCTGGGCTGGAAAGCGGAAGGGTTGGGTTTACTGGGAATCGGATCCAGGATGCCAAGAGGGTCCTTCTCGAAGCTCAGCTGCTTGCTCTGCAGGGCGCAGGCGGGAGCAGACAGGGCCTTGTGATGAAACACAGTCCTGCTGGAGTCCATGCCCGGCGGGTAGCTGCACAGGGGCTTCTTCATGATGGGGCTCTTGTTGGGGACCGAAGGGGAGAGAGGCATGTTTGTCCTTCCAGCCATGATGCAGGACGACTGGGAGGCGGGCGAGCCGTGCATCATGACTCCAGGAGAAGACAGAGGGATGCGGCGGCTGCTGCTGTGCATGGCCCCGGGACTGCCGGTCCCCTGGAAGCCACATGGTGTGTTGCGCACAAACCTGTCGGGGCTGCTGAGAGCGTCCGTTCGCGGGGACAGAGAGCCGTCGCCGAAGGCTTGCGAGGGAGGGCTCAGCATGCCTCCGTGCCCGCCGCTGGGCAGCCTCTGCCTAGAGAATGCAGGGAAAACCTCCTGCTGCTGCGGGCCGCACGGATCCGGAGAGAAGTGCCGCTGCCCCGCCGCCATCATCGCCTTGAACGGGTTCTTACATTCGGGCTGGCCCTCGTGGGTTTTACTCCTTATTGCTCGAGGCTGTGCGTTAGGGGTCACGGAGGTCACACCTACAGGAAGAGAGAGAGCCGCTGTCAATCATTTCCATTGCTCATTCAGTGATGGCTTTCCTAACGAGGGTATATGAGCCCCTGAGGGTTCATGCTAAAACTGCCTTGGGTTCCTGAGATCGTCACTGGTTACATTTATTGCCATAGAAAGTGATGCTGTGGCATTTATTATATTTATCAGTAGGTTAGCATTACTTTATCTACATCATAGGAACCCCTGCCGCAATGCACAGTAAAAGTCATCAAATAATGGAAAAATAAACGGGTAAAGATCAGTAGGGATGGGTATCGAATTCAATGTTTTTTAGGCACCAACAGAATTGCCTCAATACAATCGAGGATAAAAAAAGTCTTGTCGTTTGGTACCAAATTTCATTACCAAAGGGGTTAATCTCGTCAATGTCAGTGAGCCAATAAGCACGCAGCATGATGTGCCTAAATCAAGTGCTGGGGTGTATTCCAGAAAGGAGGTTCAACAAACTCTGAGTTAAAACTTGAACTCTGAGTTGACTAATCCAGAGATGGGAAACTCTTGAGTTTTCGGTTTCAGAACAGCTGTTAGTTCAATCCACTCTGAGTTTAGCGTGTGCACCACGACTATGAGAAGCAATGATCAATGGAGCTTCGAGATTCATCGTGACAACAGCACCCGACAAAAAGACGTCCACATACTTGTAGGGTACATGACTTTACAAACATTTTTCAATAAATTTCATTCTGTGTCTATTTCAACGCACAGCAGCTTTTTCCCACATAGTCTAATGCTCTTTTCACATAAATAAATGTTCTCTAATACAACATGCTACATTTCTTAATAAGGGTAATGAAAAACATTTGACTTCTATTCAGAAGCCAACAGCAAGAAGGCAGAGACTCGTAAAACGGGGAGAGGACCTGCACCAGCGCCACTGACAGATGAAGAGGAGATGGCCACAATACCAATATTAAAACCCAACAGGACAAAGAATAACTGTTGCTTCTGCATTTGTAAGAAAATAAAGATGACCAAATACATTTGTGTTTATGATAGGATTATGCGTGTCATCAATGCATCCAACCACACTGGAAATTTTTATTTATTTTAGAATTATTATTAGGTTACTTCCAGAGGTCGCAGCAAGATGTTATCAAGTGAACGTTATTTAAAAATGGTATCGCTCAAATAAATATGCATGTGGATAAGGCAAACATAAATTAATAAAATAAAAATAAAAAGAATAAAACAAATAGATCTACAAGATCCGGTGTAAAAAATGCATGCCATTTTTGTGTATGCATCATGAAAATATGCCCAATGAATGAATGTACCTGCACTGCAAAAAATGCTTTAAATAATTTGTATTTTTGTCATGTTTCCAGCCAAAATACCTAAATATTCTTAAATCAAGATGCATAAGAAAACATAAGAAAAATGACATAAGATATTTAGTCTTCTTTCCTGGGGATAAAAAAGCAAACAAACAAAAATATATATAAGTGATGCGGTGAGAAAAATACTCGTTTACATTTGCATGAAGATTATATTTCTTAAGCCACTGGCAGATCATTTTACAAAAATTTCAGCAATAAAAGCATGTATGCAGAATGAATGAATGAATGAATGAATATTTAAAAATTGCTTGCGCTTTAAAGATGGAGGAGAAACTCTGGGTTTCCCGAAGACAATCTGCTCCAGATCAGGTTAGGTTCACACAGTAAGTTACTACGGAAAGTTACCGAGAGTTACCGTCTTTTATTGGAACCGAAAAGTTTCTTTTTTCTGGGGTTAACAAACTCTGAGGTTCCAACAAATCCCCCTTTCTGGAATACTCCCCTGGTGAAGCATCAAGGAAATACACACTAGTTTACGCCGGTAACGCCCTGAGACTTGGCTCACACTTGAAGCTTTAATCTGTAAGCATCCCAATCCCTATAGATGTTTACACTAGTGTGTTTTCTCTTTAAAACGCAGTTTTAAAATGAAACCGATCCTCGTCCATACTGGCGTTTCCACTGCATTTCAGAAAACTACACGACTGAAAATGCATGTTACATGACCATTCAAGCACACTATAGCATCATGCTAAATAGACAATTTATAAGATTTATACTACACTTTTACTCAAAACTCACTTTAAACCACCATTGAGTGACTGTAATAAATTCCGATAGTAATCGCTACACCTGCTTAGCATTTCTCAGGTAAACACCCTGTATTTTTATGAAAATAGGCAGAATCTCTTGAAAATCACATACAAATCATATACTGTCATAATCGTGTGTTTACTAGCTTCATGTTTCACCCGTAGAAATGTTTTCCTGGGTTGCTTCTGTACAGAACTGAATGCAGAAGTGTAATAGCCATATGAACGTGTAATATGACTGACATAAGAGCAGCGAATGAGCTTCCTTTAAGTCTGAACAGTGACTTGTGAACAACACAAAACCCAGGCAGACAGCGCTGGAAGCAGCTAATGCTCATTAGTAAATCAATGGAAAATGAAAAGAAATAATTCTGAGCTATGCATTTTAAAATGAAAACGCAACTAAACGTAGCCTAAAATATGTGGAAACTGAAAACTATTTGAACTTTATGAAAACTTTCATTCAAACTTTTCAATCAAAGTTATTGTGTTGGTTACAATTTGTTCCTTTGTGCAGTGGCTCAGGAGTCTGAAAAAACGTCAACAAGCTGAAAAAATAAAACCAAAGGTTTTTGAGGAAATGTGTAATGTAATCTAGTTACAGATTTCATAAATTTGGTATTGAAAAAAGTATTGTTCAGGAACCGAACCGTTCAGGTATCGAAGTAAAGATATTGGTACCGATATCGAAAACTTTTGAACGATAGCCAGCCCTAAAGATCAATGATTCTTCACTTCTCCATAAACGTTTGTATTAATTTCACACAAAAGCTCCTCTGTTGTCATACGTGTGCCTCCGCCGGGGCTGGTGAGCGTCAGGGACGGACGCGGCAGCTCCATGCTCTTATGCAGCGTCGCCACTGCAATCAGCTTTCTCTTGTGGATGCAGAGCTTCGTAACATCCTCATCGCTCTTCACATCCTCCGCAGTCCTCTGCTTCACCACCGCACCAGGATCAAAATTGAAAACCTGAGAAAACAGACATTTCAGACCAAGACTTGAGTGTCGGCATGAAGTCAGCTTGGTTTATTTAATGTGAGATTTAGGGGTGAGTAAATCTCAATGACAGCACACTGATTACAGGAAGTTAACCTCGCATCCAAACAGGCCCGTTTCCCTATATAGTATCTAGGGCTGCACGATTAATCGAATGCGATTGTCATGCGCATCTCGTCAGTAAAGCTGGTTCTGTGATCAGTAGTAAATCTCCAGCACCTGCTTTCAGATGGAGCAGCATTTACTACACAGAGCCATAGTTCTCTGACAAGCTATGCAAAAAAAAATTTTTTTTAATTAACCGACAATATAATCGTACGATTATGAAATCGATAAAAATCGTTCGTAATAATGACAGCTGTTTGAGTAGCTTCTCAGTGAACTACGGCTCCGTGTAGTAAATGCTGCTCCATCTGAAAGCAGGTGAAAATACCACATTTAATAACATGTTTTTACTGCAAACTCACTTCATAACGTCAGTCGAGTGTTTGAAATAAATCCTTCTGTGAGATGATGTGGCTTCTTACACAGAATAAGGCACGCAACATATTTCATAGTATTTAAGCAGTGATAAAGGCATTGCATTATTATATACTTTATTATAATGAAAATTATAATAAGAACTCGGATAAACCATATATTGTCGTAGTCGTGCATTTATTAGTCATGCTGAATCAATGAAAGCAGTTAAATCTTCTGTTTATTCAGCTAGTGCTATGGGGATGTCCTGGGTTTCTTCTGCGGGGAGTATTTGGAGTTTCTCTGGCCTTCAGATGGAGGATTTACTGCTGATCACAGAACCGTGCTTCACTGACAATCACAGCTTCTGTCTAATTGCGATCAGACATAAAATAGTTATATATATATACACACTATAATAACTATATAATAGTTATTCAGCCAAGAATAACAACTAAGTTAGCAAAAAAAAAAAAAGGCCCAGAACTGCTTTTCTGACTGATATGACAATGTTAACCATTTGTACATTCTCTAACACATAAGAGATCGCTCGTTTCTCCGTCCTGCTCACGTGTGTTTTTGTTCGGGAGGTTTTGTACTCATTCAGAAGATGTGTAATAGCGCCCCCTAGTGTATAACAGTGAAAACACGAAAAGCCGTAAAAACTCGTCTTTGGCGGGGAAGCGTTGTCTTCTAAAAGACGAGATAACTCGTCTTTGGCGGGGAAAGAGTTAATAAAGAAACTTCATTCTAAAGCTCATTATATTAGCGTTACCCGCGCTTAACTACTCTAATAACAGCGTTCATTTCAATCTGAAATTCAAATTAAAATATTGAGTAATATTCATAACAGAAGCGGTGTTTCCCCCAGACTTGCACTCTATTTGTGGCGACATATATATGCAAATTCATTCTCTGCCAGCAGGAGGCGCTTGTAGAGCAGGAGAGATCAGGTTTCCCCGGTAACGCTGTACACAAAGCAGCGCTCGGCTCACAAACGCTGCTCAGGCATTACAGGCAAGATTAAATGAAAATGACATCCATCATTTTCTGAAGACAGTCAGTGATATATACAGTGATATATAAACACTCGCACCGGGTTTCGACTTTGACACGTGCAGTGCTCATGTTTATTCAACGAAGTCAAAGCCTTTTGGAAAATCTATTTGTGGCGGTATGTTTTGATATTGTGGCGGGTTGCCACAAATAAATCAAAGTATGGGAAATACAAGATCTAAATATTAAAAATTAAAATGAAACTTACCTGATTGAACTCTTTCATTTGATCTGGGTGTCTGTCTTTAAAGTGTTTTGTTAGTTTGGTGTGTTTCCTCGTTTTGATGTCGCCACGTCTCAGTGCTTTTATCAAGAGAACGCATCTGCGCACCTTTCGGATAGCGCATCAAGAACCGGGCTGACCGGGTACTCTGTACCACCAGTACTTAAAAAAATCCTGGTACCGCAACATTTTCGTTTTTTTAGTACCGACTTGGTACCGAAGTACCAGGTCTTTTGACAACACTAAATATAACAATATAATACAATATAGTGTTGTCAAAAGACCTGGTACTTCGGTACCAAGTCGGTACTAAAAAAATGAAAACGTTACGGTACCTGTTTTTTTTTGTTTTTTTTTAACTAACTTAGTTGTTATTCTTGGCTGAATAACTCTAGAAGGTTTTCAAAAGCCCTTTAAAATTAAATATGTACACAGTTTGGATTAAATGAATTTCGGCTTTGGTACCGAGACCCGTGGATTTTCACTGGTATTAGTACCGAATACTGACATTTTGGTACCGTGACAACACTACATTCATGCATTTATCTCCTTTCAGCATTGATTTTTATGCGGTTACGTAACACTGACCAGAGCATGAGCCCAGAGGCTTAGACCTAAAATACTAATTTAATTTACACTGTGCAATTCATGGCATACTATGTTTGGCTCTGAATCATTCATGTTGTGTTCATGTTGTAATTCTGGGACTCCAACACAAAAGAGCTAAGCTGCTCTTAAACGGCAGGTAAAAGCAGAGCTGTGGCTGGTCGCTTTTCATATCCATCAAATCCAGTTCAGCGCGGGGAAGATCCCGAATATCATTAAAGACTTTACCCAAGTATACTTTATCCAAAATATACATTTGTTTCTTGTGTGTCCAAACTGCAGACACATACACTCAAACCAAAAAACATTTCATTACACCAAATACACAAAATAATGTTCTTTTTAGCAACATCATATGACCCCTTTAAACAAGTGACAAAAATGCATCTTGAATTATACAGCACAGTGATTTATCCTGCACATCAGCACTATCATCAATGACAACATGGCTTTTGGAAAGATGTCCAGATTGTGTAAAATGGGCAGCATTACGTCTGAGTACTGACCTTGTGGAGGACGAGAGGACACTCCAGACCACACTTACACGTGCCATCGGTCAGCAGGTACGACTTCAGCTGCTCGAGGCAGGACAGCACTGATCCACTCGGACTAAACACACACACCAAATGATCACAATTACAGTAAAATAATGTTAGACACTTTCTACACATAAATGCTGTGTCTGGAGAACCACATGAAACGCTCCAGACGAGGGCAGCTGGTTTGGGTTGGTAACTTATCAGGAACCGTCGAGCCTCGCTGATGCGAGCGATTCAAAACCATCACACTGAACACCTGATGTTGATCTGGGATGCATTTTTCTCCCTACTTTTTGCAGCGATGTGCATGCAGAACTCTCCTCATTAAACCATCCGTATGTAAACAGTACCAAATCACATCGCGTCTTAGCGTTTTTGTGTCCGCTGCAGTTTCACCGAATCTCATAAATGATGCAGCGAGTGACACGCCACCTAAACTAAACTTAAGCTGAACAATGCCACTGTCGCACTGACGAAGACAAATTTTAATTAGAAATAATGCAAAATAGTGATTCACGGCTGTTAGGAAATGTTTATGGATGGTTAATTTCGGCAGGAATGAATGTGGACCCTGGCGATGCATGTTCAGACAGAGCAGGTCCATACCTGATATACAGGACCCCCGAGACCTCCACCTTGCGCTGCCAGCCGATGGGCACCTGGGCGAGCTGACCTCTGCCCTCAGCACCCTCCCTCTCTTTGCCTCCATTCATTTTTCTGGATCAGTGCAAAACTGCTGGTGAGAGATCACACGCTCTTCTCTGTCCCGACACAATGTCTCATTCTGACGCTCAGAAGAGAGAAGACGAGCACAACAGGACCACAGCGAGACGCTCACAGCGCAGCCCAGAGAAAGGGCCGCATTACTTTGCCACTCGATGCAGACAGGAACTCCGCCGCTAGTGTCTGAGCAATCAAAGCCATGAGAAAAGAGTCTGAAAGCGCTTCTGATCTGGACATAAAAGCACCTCAAATAAACACATGGAAAGAGTTGCAGCTCCCAGCAGGCCGAGGGTCAGGCGTGGCGTGTTCACAGCAGACAGCGCACCTCACGATCTGCAGACGCACTGCTCATCATGGACCGTTCAGATGCAGCTCTCGCAAACTCATGGTTCCTAAAGAGAGAAAGAGAATATTATAATCTGACCACTTCTGGAAATACGGGAGTCGAGATGAGAGCTTTCGTCCACAAACGCCTCTAGTTTCCAGATTCTTTACAGTCGCTCTGACGCAAACTCGCATCATTCACAGCAAACCTTTATTATGCGAAAACTACAGCGCGCCGCTACTCTACATACAATGTAATAAATACATAATGATCTGTAAACGGAAGATTTCACCCAAACGCAGCTGTAAGTCAAACACTGATCACACCTTACAAACCTCAAAATGAAACCGCAAGGAACAAAATGCCCTCTGGTCAAATGTTAAAATTCAAAACTAAATAAATGTTTAAGTCTAATTAGGGCTGCACGCTACATGGTTTCAGCATCGATATCGCGATGTGCGCATCTGCAATAGTCGCATCGCAGGACGTGCGATGTTTAGTATACTGATCGTTATATTTATACGGATCGTTCTCTTTGCTCACACAGAGATGCCGTGTCTACAGCTAAAGTCGTTCTACACTGGACACAACAGAGCTGCAAATCATTTGATCTTTGTGTCAGTGCCTCATAAACAGAACGCATCAGTTTACCGTCGGGGATTTGTCGTGCACCGCATCCAGAGTAGACAGCTTCACTGATTATAATGGGTTCTGTAGTATTCTGTCGTCCGGTGTAGACACGCAGATGCACATGAACACCGAATTCTGTTCATTTCTGCGTCTATTTGTACCTGAAATGACACATACGTGTGAAATTATGGCAAAATGCATGTCTCTGCAAGTATGCTTGTAAACAGTTGCTTATGGCTTAGGTGAAGGAAACCCATAGAGAAAGAAAATGGATGTGTAACACTATATTGGTTCACAGCAGTTTAATATTCCTGTTGCTTTCTGTGTCATGTTAATCAAACAACAAAACACAATCACTTTTGCAGCTTTAACACAGATTTATTAGATTTTATTTATACAGTGAAGACTATGCAGTTATTTTACATTTGATTATTCAATTTCTGTACCTGAATACTGTTAGACTTACCTGACAAATATAAAGCACTGTTTATTTCATTTGTTTCTTTGTTCGATCTATTCTATGCTGTTTACTCATTTACTCACCTACAAAATCACCCCAATCATTGATTATTTTTCTCCAAATAGAGCTATTCAAGTCATCTGGTGATTTTTTTTCATATCGAAATATATATCGCAGAAAAACAAAATATCGCAAATTTTGTGCGTTTTTTCCAATATCGTGTAGCCCTAACTCTAATGTCTAATGAAAAAATCAAATCAGAATGACTTTAGCAGACATGCTAACAATCTCACAGGTCATCTTCAGAGGTCATGCGGCCTAAACCGCCAACCAGACATCATCAAATCATCCGCATAAAGAACATAAAGACACATTTCTCACACTCAGGAGAAGGATCTGCGTCCAGTAAAGACACGAGCAGCTCTGAATAACTCCATTTCAGAACTGATTTCTCATTAAATTAACTGTAAATTAAAGCTAGAAGTTACAATAATCTTCTTCCATGATTGTGTTATTTACTTCAAGAAGTACTTCATGACATAGTGCGGATGTACTTTATCCAGTGAATGACTCGATCAACTAAAGGAGAATCATCAAGCGCTCTTCAGTCAATCACTGTACAGTGACCCGCGTACACTAAACAACACACAGGTGAGCCCTGATTGGTCAGCACTGTGACTGACAGCTGAGATCCACCAATGAAAGATGAAATCAGAACATACAGGTTCTGCACAGCAGGCCTTTATAATGTGAACGCGTCAGCACGGGTTCAAGAAAGATAAAAAAAATCATGGATGAATTTCAGTGATTTTAATAAGAGCTCTTCTATTCTGAAGCACAAACATCAAGAACTCAGACGTGTGTCACGCTGGGCATTCTGGACTGGCTTAGGTGAGCGTATGAGATCTGGACTCACTCCCGAGCGCCAGCAGTGTGAACCGGTGTGAGTCCAGATCACACAATCCTCAGCTGCAGAGACATAGACACGGCCGGACTAAAAGAAGATCACTGTGTCACTGTGCTGCTGACTCACGACAGGACTGAAGGAGCGGCACACACACACACACACACACACACACACACTCTCTCTCACACACGCACGTGC
>NW_015661985.1:452-1658 GCF_001515625.1 Sinocyclocheilus rhinocerous | reverse complement strand
GGAATTTGTTCATTAGTGGGTTTTTTTTTTTTTCAATGATATTGAAATTAGTGTCAATGTTCGACTTATATTAGTATAAATATATTTAATTATTTTTTAATCATTTAAATTTTAAATAATTTAATGTTTAATAACATTTAAATGTATAACATTAATATAAATCGCCATTTAAAATATAAGATATTATAGTTAATAATAAATGTAATTATATTTATTTTAACAAATTAGAGCATCTAGTCTTTTTTATTATAGTGAAAAAGGAAAAGAAAGTGTATGGTTTTGTCTCGCTCATTTTTGTCTGCTGCATGAAATCATTGCTGTGCTTGTGATGATCATAATGATGATGATGATGATGATGATGATGCAGGTGAAAATAATGGTGCTGGTTGGCTGTGTTCAGATAAGAGATGATGAATGCAGTTACGTGTGTGTGTGTTTGTGCGCACTTGCTGCACTCATTCCTTTTTTGTCCTTATCCAGAATGCAATTCCTTGCGTCGCAAGGACCGGAGGAAAGAGTCTGTGGACATCAGATCCATCAGCTCTTACAGCAGCGATGGTAAGAGAAAGAGAGGATGTTTCAACACAATACACCAGAAGAAACGAGTGAAAGAGAATCCCTTTATCAGTTCAGAAGTAATTATGAAGAGAAACAGAGCAGTAAAGAGATTTGTGTTAATGTGTGCACTTGAGTGTGTGTTTATAATGTGTTTGGTAAAGAGGCACATCAGAGTGTATGTGTGTGTGTGTGTGTGTGTGAAAGAGAGTGAGAGAGAGAGAGACACACTCCAGGTGTTGCTCACCTGTCAATACCATGACCTTTCATAAGATCTTTCCCATCATGCCTGTCACATTCATCCACTGCTGTATTCTGACTGATTTCCGAGTGACAGTAAATAATGTTTGGATCTGATCAGACAGACTCTTGAAGATGACTGATCTAACTGCTCAAACAGTGAGTGTGAGAGAGATGTGTGTGTTCGGTGAAAATCATCAGCTGTATCACGTTTATAATCACTCATTTCTGCATTTCATAATGCAACCCTAACCAGTGCAGATAAACGAGCTGCTGGCCCGCTGCTAAAGCTAGACGCTTCGCTTCGGTTCGGTTCGGGATGAGGCTCTGGGCTCATTATGGCTGCGGGTGAATCCGAGCGCGCGCACACACACACAAACAAACAAACAAACAAACAAACAAACAAACAAA
>NW_015661985.1:0-380 GCF_001515625.1 Sinocyclocheilus rhinocerous | reverse complement strand
ACAGACAGACACACACACACACACACACACACACACACACACACACACACACACACACAGAGAGAGCTAACTGCTAACCTAAACAACACACGCGCAGCAGACACACGATCGCACGCGCCGCACGCACGTACCTGCTCGCGCGGGCCGGAAACGCTCCTGCGGCGGATTTACTCTCAGATGTGTCTCCGCGGCCGAAGCGCAGCAGCAGCGGCTCGATCTACCTCATAACACCCGCCTCACGCCGCATCGCGTTTGCTGCAGGGTCCCTGGAGCACAATAACGGAGCAGGAGTCCGCTCGCGTTCGTTTCACATCGACTCTGGGCGTTTAAAAATAAAAACAAAACGTCCAAAAGCATCAACACATCCGCTGCTCTTCTGC
>NW_015661984.1:1576911-1579494 GCF_001515625.1 Sinocyclocheilus rhinocerous | reverse complement strand
AAAGCCATCAATCATTTTTGACATATGCCGTATCATATCACTACTAAGGCACAAAGGAATTGGTTCAAACTGATCATTTTAATCTACCAACTACAAAACGCCATTGCAGTACTAAGTCAAAACAAATGAATCTGTGTGCCAAATGTGCACAAGATCTGCTTTCTACACTTTAAATTGGCACATGAAAAATCTAATGTGAGTAAACACAGAAAGCTGGAGAATTACATTATGGCATGTCCATGATTAGTACTTAAAGGGCTCATATGATGCTATTTTAAAGATCATTATTTTGTGTATTTGGTGTAACAGAATATGTTGACATGCTTTAATGTTCAAAAAACACATTATTTTTCAAATACTGTACATTATTGTAGGTCATCTATGTCCCGCCTCTCTCAAACGCGTCGTTTTCAACAAAGCATCAACGATTTAACAGACTTTAATTGCAGTGTTCTTAATCTTTATAAGTTAGTAGTACTGTTCGGGTTTACAGTGTGGGGGCGTGTTAGAACGAGCCGTTTTAGGTAGGTGTGGTTGACTCTTAACTTTTATACATAATATCTCTTTGGATTTGAGACTTTAGTCTTTGCAACTTTACAGATCTTCTTTATGCACCAAGAGCTTGTAACACTCCCAAGAGAAAGGAAAACTTGAAATCGCATCATATGACCCCTTTAAGAGCAATGCTGCAGGTTTAGTAAGATACATTTAAACAAATGTTTGACACTATTGTAATGTGAAAACATTAATACATTCAGTATTCACATATGACATGCCACTCTAATTTGTTTAAAATCTCCTTACTCTATTCTGCAATAAAAGATTAGATTAAAATGTATAGCATTCTAGTCAATAAAAGCAAATTGAAACAGCCTGATCATCTTCATAACAGATCAGAATGGAACAAATCATTCAGGACTTGTTGTAAATAAGAATGTGTTCTTAAGTGACTTGCCTGGTTAAATAAAGGTTAATAAAAAGACTGAGCTGTGCTGCTAAATTGAATATTCATAATGTTAGATAATATAAAAAACATCCACCTTCTAGTCTAGAGAGTTTATTTAAGGAATGTAATGATGAAACAGCACCAATGCTTGCAATGTTTAAGTCATAGGAAGCCAGGTTTTGCCAGCAGGGTCATTAGAACCATTTAGAACCATACAAATAAAATATATAGAAACATAAACAAAATAATAACTAAAAATTAAAACTTAACAACAACTTTACATTTTTAAATAATAGCGAGACATATTTATAATAATAATAATAATAATAAAGTAAAAATGAAATTGAAATACAAAATGAAAAAATAAATCAGAAAATATAAAAAAAAATCAAATTTTAACTGAAGTGAAAAACAATACACAATGTTTAATATATACTATTACATATATATATATCATTAAATATATTTAAAAGTATCTTATAATTAATACAAATATCATACTTTTTAAAAAGCACTGACTGACAGACTGTTTGAATTTTCATTCATAGATTTTAAATGTGAAGATTTGAATGCCAATGAGAGATGGAGTGAGAAACCAGTGATATTAAGAGAAAAAGAAGTAAGAAATGGTTTAAAAGCAGATACACAAAGGAAGAAGCTGGAGCAGCAGATGGAGGGTTAAAAACAAGCCCCAAGGGTGGGCACACTTACAGGCACATCAAAGCAAAGTCATGGCAGTGAGGTGCTAAAAGTGGTTTTGAAGCTAGACTGCAATGCTTCCTAAATATACCATTCAGAGTTCCTCATCAAACACTAGAGAGCAAAACTCTAGGAGCAGACATGATAACATCATTTACCTGGAGAATCGTCTCCATACTCGAGCAGGCCAGCCTTTTAACTTAGACCGAAATATCGATATCATAAAGCACTGTCGGATACGAGATACAGGCGGTACACTTGTACCACAGCAGGATTTTGATATGCCTCCAACAGCATGGAGCCAGAAATGGGCTATTTTACTAAAATATACTGTTGAGCCTCTAATCTCAACAGGAAATTTGTGTTTAGTAACAAACAAATCAGTTATGTTAGACAGGATGGAAATTAGGTTGCATAATACAATAAACCTATGTTATTAGTAGGCTTGTATATTATATAACAATTAAAAACAACATCTTTGTTCAATCAGGCTTATTACAAGCAGCTTTTAAAGTGAGGAATCACTAATGGCGGATTGTTGAATTATTAAAAATAAATGCACAGCTGCGCAGTAATACGAGTGTTTACTCATTTCCAATAACTCAACAGTTGGTTCAAGAGTCCTGTTTACTCATTTGATTGTTTTGTTTTGCTTTTTTTCTACATATAACATTTCCATATAGTACATTATTGGGTCTTATTTTAAAATTCCAAGGCTGGACATTTACCCCATTTCACTTTCTAACACTATGAAGAAACTTTAATGCGGTCAACAAACCTGGAACAACTTCAGTCGTGTATGTATAGAAAATTCAAATGTGTCTTAATCAGTTCCCTGATAGAGTATTTATGTATGTATGTGTATGTGCACAAGATATTTAAAAATCCCAAACTTCTGAATATATATATATATATATATATATGTATGTGTGTGTGTG
>NW_015661984.1:1574753-1576881 GCF_001515625.1 Sinocyclocheilus rhinocerous | reverse complement strand
TTAGTGCTGTTAGTGCTGTCAAACGATTAATCACATCCAAAATAAAAGTTTTTGTTTACATAATATATGTGTGTATATACCTACACCTACCCCTCAGGAAACTTTCTGCATTTTTGGTTTTCATTTTGTATGATTTATAAGCTTGTTTCCTCATGAGGACCAAAACACACACACACACACACACACACACACACACACGCACACACACACTATTCTCTATGTAACACACAAAACTCTAACATGAATTAATATTATGGCAAAGGTGTTTGCAAATGTTTGCTTTTGAGATGTGTTTGTGATATTTTGAACGCAGTGCTTCATTTTGCAAGAGATGTGAGGCATTTTGCATTTTGTGTGTGCAATTCTTGGATTTGTGAGTAAAGTTTTGAAAAAAAGAGGCAAAGTTTTGAAAATATGTGTAAGCAGCTGAAAACTATTTTTTTTAAAACATTTTAATGTTAAAGTTTAGAGTGACCATCTGTAATTAATTAGTTTCGTGATGTCTCTTTGATTTTAGCCCTGCATGTTCTAGGTTCAATGTTCAAGTGTTTTTTTGTTTTTTTTTCACTGATCAATACAGACCATAATGAACTATACAGTGCACAATGATGATTAATTACAATGTACTGCACACATGAGAAAGAGTGAATAAACAGTATAAAAACAGTCATATTCATTAATACATATTGACACGTTGTATTGTATTCAGCTTCAAATCCAGCATGAACTGAAATGTCATTTGTTTATATCCAGCATGGCAGTTTTTGTGTTTTAAACACCTACCTTCACCTCCTACGCCACATTACTGGTTGAAATCTCAACCTTTAACTGTGGGTGTAAACAGCAATGAACCTGAGCAGTATAGACAGCTTATATTTGTTTGACAAAATAAATGTCATTCTCATGCTTCTGGTCACAGTGGGAGTTTAATGATACACCTTCCACTACACAAACACAATATACAGAATAAACACATGCAGCGGTGGATGATGGCCTTGTTCACTCCATGTGCAATTAAAATTTTGATGAGGTTTTTGTTCTCGGAGGAAATAGCTCCTTATCAGTGAGATCTAATTCTCACTCTCATGGCTCATTTACTCTAAAGAGAAAGGAAAAAATGAAATCGCATCATATGACCCCTTTAATGTTCAAGTGAGGAAACTTCATGTTAAAGAGTGTAATTGCAAAATAATTTGTGCAACAATGCACATGTGGCACTTTTCTAAACCAAATAAATAAATAAAAAGAATAAGTAAATAAATAAAAACAGCCAATTGTTGTTTTATATGTGTTTTAATTAGCTATTTACACTTTTTTTTCAGATTTAGACTAAAAATCTATAGTCCATGATTAACTGTTGGCTTTATAATTAATGTCCTAGAGCTTTCTCAATGCTGTTTGATCATGAGGGATTTTCCTACCTTCAACATGTGGAATTGTAATACTGTGTGAGAAAGAATATTTGAATTGCAATAGAAAATATTAAATGTGTGTTCTATTACTCTACTGTCATACAATGCATTCAAAATAAAACCACTTTTCATTATTCGGTTTGTTCTAACTCCATATTGGTCACTCAGTGTTTAAAATAGGTTTAATTAGACAGCACAGCGCTGGATCACATAAGAAAGGGTTTTAATTTTTTTAGACGCTTTATGGAACCAGATAACAACCCCTCCATGGCACAATCATCCAATTACTAACAAGTAAACAAGACAATATTCCTGTTGCAATTATTTGCTGAATGAATTCAGAGCGAATGTTTAGGGAAGAGTAAAATAGATTTCTCACTGAATTTATAGGCTTGTATTAGTACCACATTATGTGTGGTAGAATTGCAAAGAGAAAATGCAAGAAGAAAAAAATTATAAAATGGAAGAGACTGTTACTCGGTAAAAAGTAAAAAAAAAAAAATTATTGCAAAGCTCTCAAACAAAAGGTGTAATCACATACAATCAGAGTATTTTTTGAGCAAATGAATACACCCAGAGCATATCAGTAATTTAGTGCTTTGATTGATATTGATATAAAGACTTTACATGCATTTTTTTTCCCTTTGGCATGATTATATGTTCCCGAAACACTTTTATAGCATATCTATATATATATATATATATATATATATATA
>NW_015661984.1:1564621-1574604 GCF_001515625.1 Sinocyclocheilus rhinocerous | reverse complement strand
TATATATGTATGGTACCATTGCATTTTTTAAAATAAAATAATTGTTCATCAAGCAATGCATTAAACTAATCAAAAAGACATTTATAATGTAATTTCTCTTTCAAACAAATGCTATTATTTTGCTAATCTCATCTTCCTATTCATCAAATAATCCTAAGAAGAAGAAGAAGAAAAAAAAGCAGTTTCCACAAAAAATTAAATATTAAACAGCACAACAAAATGTTTCTTGAGCAGTAAATCAGCATATCAGTATGATTTCTGAAGGATCACGTGACACTAAAGACTAGAGTAATGATGCTGAAAATGCAGCTTTGCATTACAGGAGTAAATTACATTTTAAAATATTTGAAAATAGAAAACACATTTTAAATTGTAATAATATTTCTCGATATTACTGTTACATTTTACTGTGGCCTTGGTTACTGTGGCCTTACAAAAATCTCACCACTTAATACTAACATTTGAATGATAGAGTACATTTTATAAAATAATAATGCATTCCTCATCATGCATCATGCATTCAAAACAGCCATAAGTTGCACATTACATTTCTTAGGCTACGATTTTGTATTTTTTGTAATTTTTTAAAGAATTTGTAATTTTGCTAAGATTTTATTTTTTATTTTTATTAAATAATGTATTTAACAGGGCTGTAAACACTATGGATGTTTGGAGTGATACAGAAAATGACTTAAGTAAGCAAGTGATGTTCCTACATCATGTCACAGTTACAGATAAACAGAGAAAGTCAACACACATGAATTTTAAAGATAAACTTGTGGATAAATTTAACTTCAGGATCAGACCTAGAGTGATGTTTACTGTCAGATATAAATACAACATACACTTGTTCAAGTCCGATCATCATATATTTAAGCGCTGAGAGTTCCTGCATGCTACGAGTCTGTCAGGAGCTGCCAAAGGCTGCTGGCTTCCTGCTCCGTTCAGCCTATCATCAAACCATCACCTTGCTCCCAACCCCTACTCATCAGCATATCACAAATTTCCCCATTCATAAATCTCTTCATCCTCACACATAAATAATGGAAGAAACGCTGAGCATCAGACCATCTGATTTGACAGTTCAAACGAAGCCTAAGAGACACGTCTTCCAGATGTAACTATTTCTAGGACTCTCACGCATGTCATTTTATCTTATCTGATATATTTAGAGTATCCATCTCCAAATGTTCAAATATCTGGTTCTTATTATTTATGCTGTATTAGCAATGGTGGCAGCCCTCTTGACCATAGAACATTCTGCACCTATACTGCCATAAAATAATAATAAATTAATATTTAAAAAGGAATAGTTCTGCCTTGTTGACTATTTGGTAGAAACTCTGGTTACCACGGTTACCTTGAGCATTTGAATTGTATTTTCAACTACCCATTGGCATGTTCAGGAAAGAACCCCTTTGTTAAGGACATAAATGTAAAAATAAAATGTCGCTGCATTGTAAATTATGGTATGAAAAGGCTGAACTGTCTGTACAGAAAATGTTAAAGCTTTGATCCACTGACTATGTTTGATTACAACGATCAGGCTAAATAGCACTTGACAAAAGTTGTCATGTTTCCAAGTAGATATTTATTATATTGTGCAGCAGTTTAACAGCAACAGAGCTTGAAATGTAAGGAAAAGTGGATAAAAAATGTTGTTAATACCCCCAAAAAATGGATCACGGCCCTATTCCTCGAGATATAGAATAAAGATGGAAAAGTGCATTAATATGTGCCAATCATACAATAAAATGAAACACAGTAAATGATAAAGATGTCATTTTGCTTGAACTCATGAATGCAGACATCAAATGATAACAAAATTTGATAAATAAACTAGTAGTAGTAATAAACTACTGTTTCAGTCAAATTAATTTGGCCACTTCCACTTCAAACAGACCCTACTGACTTTCTGTGCTTATGATAACAAATGAAAAGCTAATGATGATGACTCATAAAAACATTGTAGTCGAATGCTTAAAACTACAAAATCTCTTGGAAACCATGAGGCAACAACTATTGTCAAAACAGCTAAAATAATGACACCATCATCTAATACTGGGGAGATCAATCTTTTACCATGGTTATGATTTATAAAAATTCATTAGCATAAAAAAGTGAAATCTACTTCTCAGAGGAATGACATAAACCACTAATCATACAAACCATAGGCTTTAGTTCAAACCATGTATATCAAATCTACATATCATATCAAAACTACATAACAATTCATATAAATCTGTCACTCTTGATCTAACCTATACTGAGAGCATCCTAATTTGTCTACCAATTTGAATAGTGTTTTCAGAGCCATTGTTAAAATTCACTTAGCCCTGGACAAAATGATGGCTATAACATAAAGGGCCTTTAAACTTTAAATCTGATTAATTTGCATCATCAATGAAAATGTACAAAAAAGGCTGCCTTTATTTGATCAAATACACAGTAAAAAAAACTGTAATATTGAGAAGAATTTTTTTACCATTTAAAATAACTGTTTTCGATTCCAATTTTTAAATGTATATAAAAATGTATTTAAAACCAATGTTTTAAAATGTAATTTATTCATGTGATGCAAAGCTGAATTTTCAGCCGTTTTCAGTGTCACATGATCCTGCTGATTTGAGACTCAGGCATGTTGGACAACAATTGTGCTGCTTAATTTTTTAGGTGAAACTGATACTTTTTCAGGATTCTTTGATGAATAAAAAGTTCAAAATAACAGCATTTATCTGAAGCATAAATCTTTTGTAACATTATAAATGTCTTTATAGTCACTTTTTAATGCATCCATGCAAAATAAATAAATAAATACAAATCTCACTGACCCCAAAGTTTTGAACGATAGTGTGTAGTTACTGTATCCCCTTTTAAAAAGGGATTTTCACAATACTATTGAAAATCTTAGAGAGGAGTTGTGGGCCCAGAATCTTGGCAAATTATTTTTTGCTGCTCTCTGCACATTGTGTCATACAGAGTATTTAATTTAATATTAAATCTAATATTTCAGCCATCCACTCTCTTCTGTGAGGCCCACAGGTTGTCTGGGATCTCCTCTCTCAGCATGCACAGGTAATGAGCTTATTGACACCGGAGAATATCAGAAGTCAATTTCTTTGAATTGTCCTAAAGTGAGCCAATCAGTCACACAAGTCCCCTCTGAAACTATCTTGTTACTCAAGCTCATGAAGCTCATCATCGGGAGACGCAGATCAGGGCTCCGGTGCAGAAAGCCAAAGAGGTCTTTTCCTTTAATCATGGAGTAGTGATGAGAATCACAAAGGGTATAATTAAAAAAGGATGAAATCGAAATGACAGCAAGGACTTCATACAGGATATCTGCTATTCCTCCTCACTAATTAACATGTCACATCGGTTAAAAGCTAAACAAACATCAGATAATGCTTAGCCTTGGATTTACATTCCCCGTTCAATAAGCTTGTGTCCAATTACCCCGTCCCCAACTGACCTCAGCTCATGCTCACCATTAAACCTGCTTTATGTTGTCATTGTGACTCTGATTCGCAGAACTTGATTCTATTCTTCCAACAATAGGAAATCAAGGACAGCAAGCAAGCAATGCAAATGTAAGACAATAATATATATATATATATATTATTGTCTTACATTTGCATAGAAACTAACTGAACTTTATCTGCTCCACAACAATATTCATTCAGAACCAGACAAATGTTTTAACTAATTTTGCTACAGCTGGTGATGACAAATGCTTAACACTTAACAACTCACTGGTTTTGACCAAAAAGGATTCTCAGAAAAGCCTTTCCCTTAAATTTAATTGCCAGCAATTTACCATAAGGTCCAATCAGTTTCCATTAAGTATCATTAACTAACAAAATCAACAAATGTTTCACAATTTATTCATCTAAGTTGGTGTTAATAGACGATTCTTCATCGTTCATTCATGTTAAATCATAATACATACACCTAGATTAATAACTGCTGGTAATGTTAATTTCCACAATACTTTTTTTTTTTTCACACAGTATAAAATACATGTTAAAGTATTATTAATTGTTATTTCGTGTTAATTACTGCATCAACTAATGCTAACATACACTTTCAGAAAAAAAAAAAGATACTTTAGGTACTAATATGTACTTTAAAAAGTACTAATATGTACCTTTAAGGTACTAATATGTACCATTTGCCAATACCTGAAAAATAACTGTTTTAAGATGGGAATGCATGATGTTTTAACTAAATTCTCTGTCACTCTTACTGGCTGTCAGTCAAAGCTCACAGGCTGTGAATCATCCATTATACAGTATTTCGCTTAACAATATGCCAATCACTCACCTCATATGATGACTGGATAAGGGCATAATGAGCCCTGATGCTGAATCTGATGCTGAACAATAAGCCAATCATTCACACTTATGATAACTGCTTGTGGTTTAATTGAACAGTCAGCCAGTCGCTGGACCCCACATGCTCTAGTCCAGTGGTTCTCAAACCTCTCCATGAAGTACTCCCAGCACTGCACATTTTGCATTTCTCCCTATATCTGACACACCCACTTCAGGTCTTGCAGTCTCCACTAATGAGCTGATGAGTTGAATCAGGTGTGATAGATGAGGGAGACATACAAAATGTGCAGGGCTGGGGGTACTCCAGGACAGGTTTGAGAACCGCTGCTCTAGTCTAATGTATAACATGCAGCTTTGTGCACTGGGTGAGAAAATTACTTATTAGCTTAGGACCAAATTGAACTATTTTTGCATGACTAGAGTGCTGACACCTGGTGGGATAAGTATTCTACCCAATCATAATGAGAGAAAAGAAGAGAGAACACAGGACTGCGGAGTCTTCTTGCCATACTGATTTTCCAACCCAGGCTCATTGGAAGTATACGTGCCTCTAAATAAATTTCTGTAACACCGTTATTATGTACCTTACTGGACAACCTTCAGAAAAATATAATCCTGTATTTCAAATATATATTCATATGTGACCCAGGACCACAAAACCAATCATAAGGGTCAGTTTTTTTAAATTGAGATATATACATCATTTGAAAGCTGAATAAATAAGCTTTTCATTGATGTATGGTTTGTAAGGACAATATTTGGCCGAGATACAACTATTTGAAAATCTAGAATCTGAGGGTGCAAAAAAAAAATAAAATCTAAATATTGAGAAAATTGCCAAGTTGTCCAAATTAAGTTCTTAGCAATGCATGTGACTTATCAAAAATTAAGTTTTTATATATTTACAGTAGGACATGTACAAACAAAGTTTCTGATAGTCAGTATGTTGTATGTTGTTGACCCATCAAAATAAAGTGTTAGAAGATATTAAGCAGACAGTCTACTAATACTTTAATGACTGCTAGTTGACATGTAGTTGCAAAGTTACTTACTGTTAGTAGAATGTCTAAAGTGGACTATCGAAATAAAGTGTTACCAAATATCTTTATGGAACATGATCTTTACTTAATATCCTAATGATTTTTGGAATTAATTTTTTTTTTATAATTTTGACCCATACACTTTATTATTGGCTATTGCTACAAATATACCCATGCGACTTATGACTGGTTTTGTGGTCCAGGGTCAAATATAGTCAGAAAGTTGCCAAAAAAAAGTGTGAGATAAAAACCTTCTGATCTTTACCTTGTGAAAAGCAAGCTTCTGATTGTATGCATAGAACACTGGTCATCTCACGCTTTAAAAATCATTGATCATTGCTTCATCTATGGATAAATGCCTTATTATATGTCCATGAATTTTTCTTAATTTTAGGTTCAAAATTTGTTATAACATTTTTCACTTCACAAGACGTTAACGTTAAGACGTAAGACGTTTTTTTCTCAGCTGTTTGGACTCTCATTCTGACAGCACCCATTCACTGCAGAGGATCCATTGGTGAGCAAGTGATGCAATGCTACATTTCTCCAAATCTGTTCCAATGAAATAACAAACTCATCTACATCTTTAAAGGCCTGAGTATATGTTTATTTTGGGGTGAACAGTCCCTTTAATGAAATCTTGATAGGTGCTTATTTTTATATACATTTATTAGCCGTTTGAAATAGTTCACCATAGGACATGACAACCCCCCACACATAAGCAATCAAAAATAATGCGTGACTCTTTCAGAGATCCGCGAGAGGAGGCAGATGAGGAGAGCGCGCGGCAGAATGTGACGTCACCAGTCGCACTTCTTTCCTACTTGTTGGGAAAGCGCGAGCTGCGCTACCTGGCGCAGAGAGTGGACAGCCCGCGCACGGAGAAAGAATATCCTGCACGGTAAGAACACTCACCTTTCACCGCTAGCTGTTGCTTCTTTACTTTTAAAAGTAGCATTTGCTGTGTGTAAATGAATAGGCTACAGTTTTGGGCATGCAGTGTTTTTATCCTATGCATGTTTTTGTTAATAACAAAGTAATTAAACTGTTATATTCTAAGTTATGTAAATAATTCGCATATGTTCCAAGTGTCCAAGTCAGCGTCTGTTTTCTGCAGGGTTGCCAATGTTTTGTTTCACCCTCAGATCTCGTGATGTGGAAAGAGACAGATGAAAGGCATCGACCACCTTAGACTCGTGGAGAGATCTGCGAAAGCAAGAGCGCAGCTCTATAAAGTAGGCTAAAGCACTTATCTCCGGAGGCTCGGCTGTCACAGAATGGAGAACATCACGAGCCCCTTCATCCCAAACCCAACATGCAACTACAGCATGGATTTATACTATTACGACTCTTCAAACCGGAGCGATCTGAACTGCACGCCGCCGGCTGACTACTTCTTTTACGCAGATCTGTACGTGGTTCTCCCGGTCATTTACTCCGTGATATGCGCCGTAGGTCTGACGGGAAACACGGCGGTCATATATGTGATCCTCAAAGCACCCAAAATGAAGACAGTGACCAATATGTTCATCCTGAACTTGGCGATCGCCGACGACCTCTTCACTTTAGTGCTGCCCATCAACATAGCGGAGCATCTGCTACACTACTGGCCGTTCGGCGAGGTGCTGTGCAAAATCATTTTAAGCATCGACCACTACAACATCTTCTCAAGCATCTACTTTCTGACTGTTATGAGTGTGGACCGGTACCTGGTGGTGCTGTCGACCGTGCGCTCCAAGCGCATGCCGTACCGCACATACCGGGCAGCCAAGATAGTGAGCCTGTGCGTATGGCTGCTGGTGATCCTCATCGTCGTGCCGTTCACCGTGTTCGCGGGAGTCTACATCAGTCCCGACGACACCGAGAGGAAAAGCTGCGTGCTGAGTTTCCCCAGTCCTGAAAGTTTGTGGTTCAAAGCGAGCCGGGTTTACACCCTCATACTGGGCTTTGCCATTCCGGTGTCTACGATTTGCATTCTTTACACCATGATGCTGTACAAATTAAGAAACATGCGCTTGAACACCAACGCCAAAGCGCTGGACAAAGCCAAGAAGAAAGTGACTATCATGGTGTTTATCGTACTGGCCGTGTGCCTGTTCTGCTGGACGCCCTTTCACCTCAGCACCATCGTGGCGCTGACCACAGACCTGCGGACCACACCGCTTCTCATCGGCATCTCGTACTTCATTACCAGCCTGAGCTACGCCAACTCCTGTCTGAACCCGTTCCTCTACGCCTTCCTGGACGACAGCTTCAGAAAAGCCTTCAAGAAGATGTTAGAATGTAGACCTGCTTGAATATAAAGCGCTTTGAAGAGACGAGTTTAGAGTCACGGTGCGCCATGCAGAATTGAATTCCAGGATTTGAATTGAATTTGAATTGAGGTAGCAAACAGAATTCAACTAAGGCGTTTAGCAATTGGGATTTGAATTTAATTTGAATTTTATGAAAAGGTTTATGACTGCAATAAGCCTAGTTTTGAATTGGAACAGCAAAGTAATGACGAATTTTATTGCTTGACAAAGCATTGTCTGGCAGTTTAAAAAGAAACATAGTTTAATATACATTATTAATATATACATATATTTTATGAAAATATAAAAGATAATTTAAACTATTCAACTATAAATTTCAACTATTGTCATTCCAATTCAATATCCTGTAGTTTGTCATTACATTTAGATTAACACTTATAAACTCCAAGCGTCCCAATTTTAAAATTACGAACTATGGTTACCAACCATAACTGAAATACATTCATCACCATAACTAGTTATTGGCAGTGTCTCAAAATAGTGAGCAGCTCATGTAGACATCATATTATTAAAATCAATGTAATTCCAATTCAATATCCTTTAGTTTGTTGCCAATAAAATTAAAATTTACACTCAGTTTTATATTTTATGCCTAACCCTGATTAAAATACAGTTATGATGAATGTGTCCACTACTTCCCAGACTCCCACATCCCTGTGTATTTCCAATAATAAAGGAAAATGTTTTCCTGACACTAAATTCTAATGTAAGAGTTTGTCTCCCTCTTGTGCTCTCTGTGATGAAATAATGAAGCTGAAATATTTTGAAATGTGCATCAACACATGTCTGACAGCAGTGCTCTGGAAACTTTGATTAGGAATTACAAAATGTGATATCATTGCTGACATCACGTGTTTATCAAACAGCAGGGATTTATGTATATATTTGTATAGACCTGCTTTTGTCACATGAAAGGTCATCACTTCCTGTCCAGCAGTATTTCATCTTAATAGCAAATTTGAGACAGTTGTTTAAACGTGCATTCCCTTTTCTTTAAATTAATAAATATCAATGTAAAACGTTTTTGTTTGTGTATAACCAGAAATGTAAGTCATGCAGATTAACACAGTGAAGCATACTATGTTACATGGCTTTTTAATACATGTTGTAAATAAAATGGAATAAATCCGTCTTTCATTTAGTCCAATGTAGATGTCAAAAAACTAATATTACCCAGGACAACAGCAACTGCCCAAAGTTTGAAATTAAGCATCATCTAACACACTTTCTACCTCAGAATGTTCCTGAATATGAGAAAGTATTATGTTTTTGTATTCTGTTTGTATCAGAACTGTCTTTTAAATTCACAAGGCCCCTCGCTGTACATTATACAAATTATAGGTGTATAAAGCCTTGCAGTCATGTTTTTTTTTAATCTACACAATAATAATACTAATAATACTAATAATACTACTACTACTACTACTAATAATAATAATAATTTAGTGTAAGCCGCCAGGACTCAACCTCATTGTTTATGTGGAACTTAAACAGCCTATACTGTATCAAGTTCTGTCACAGATTCTTTCCGTACACCACCTGGCAGTCTATAACAGTAACTGATTCTGGATTTGTTCGCGTTCTTGAGATCCACATCGAGCAAGAAGATATGAGGTGTAGAACTGATCAAACTTCAAACAAGTAAATGACAACATATTCCCGAATCCTAGTCTGGTTACTGCAATCTGCAACCAGTCACCCACACAATAAAATAGGATAAAATATGAGGTCTGAAATCATTTTAAATGAAGTATATCGTTGTAAATTCCGAATCAAACAACACATGCAATACTATGACAGCCATGGTGTTACGATAATAAAATGGTGTCACAAAAAGAAGAAATCATATAAAGCCTAAATAAAACTATACATTTCTAAATGTTATTATAGTACACTGTAAAAAGTGATTATTGAAAACAAAAATTACTGGAATGTGTTTCTTTTCTTTTCTTTTCTTTTCTTTTCTTTTCTTTTCTTTTCTTTCTGTCTTTCTGTCTTTCCGTCTTTCTTTCCTTCAAAGTTTCAAGTTTAATTCAACTTGCCGTTTGTTTGTCATTGTTTGTAAGATTTAGGCTACTACAAATTTTTCAGGAAAGAATTGTTACTACACCAATATATACAATGGTTTTGCTATATTGCTATACACTGATATATATATTATATATATATATATTCTGCAAAATTCAGCTCAAACCCTGATCAAACACACCTGAACCCGCCAATAAAAGGGGTCATATGACGTTATTTAAATTTTTCCTTTCTCTTTGAAGTGTTACAAGCTCTTCATAAAGAAG
>NW_015661984.1:1563440-1563663 GCF_001515625.1 Sinocyclocheilus rhinocerous | reverse complement strand
AATCCAAAGAGATATTCTTTATAAAAGTTAAGAGTCAACCACGCCTACCTAAAACGGCACATTCTAACACGCCCCCACATGTCTACGTCACGATGTGGGAAGATTTGCATACTGTTATTATGCAAGGGGGGGGGCTGAGGTTCAGAGTTCAGTGGTGCATGGGGCAAAAGAGGGGAGGGGGGGCAAGGTCGGGAGGGAGTTCAGCTTCCTGACAGCCTGATGG
>NW_015661984.1:1556940-1563430 GCF_001515625.1 Sinocyclocheilus rhinocerous | reverse complement strand
TGATATATATATATATATATATGTTTAAAAGCACTGTGGCAGCAGCGTACAGTGAATGCGCGCATCACGTATAATTGCGAATTCTCCAAATCCAATTATCTGTAGATTACATTTCTACGTTGCGTCTGATAAGCAAAGGCTGATATCAGATGCTCCGGGTCTCCGGGGGAATAAGGGAAGTCTTGGGCCGATTCCGGTCCGAATGACTTTTAGGATGAAGCGGAGGAAGAAGACGCGCGTCTTTGGGTTTGGTTGTGAAGTTGCTGATATATATATATATAGGCCTATATATTTTCTTCTCTCTCAATACGACCCCATAATAATTCATAATGATCTAGCAGTCATATATATTATTGTAGTTGACAGTTAGTGCATTTTTGTAAAGGTACTTTAAAAATCAAGTCAAAGAAAACGTTTCTCCGGGTGACTGCGCGCAACAGACAGCAGAGGGCAACGTGCGATCATATTTTTCTATATCTAATATCACAGCATTGATTTCTAAAAGATCTGCAATGATGCGTCTTAATTAATAGGCTATAAACCACGGTTACAAGCGCCTTTTTTTGTAAACGTGGTTTATTAACCACGTTTACAAAAAAAAAAAAAAGTATTACATTGTGCCAGTCATTTTAAAACTGTATTGTATGTGGAAAATAATGTGTTTTTTTAACCTTAAACCGCATAAACACATTTAATTACACCGAATACACAAAATAATGTTATTTTTAGCAACATCATATGACCCCTTTAAGATCTTCAGCAATGCTCGGTAATTACAGGCAGGTGTGCTGGAGCAGGGCTGGAAATGAACTAAGCCGGTGGATTGGGCACCCCTGGTGTAGAGTAATATTAGGAACATGCCTTCATTAGTAGTAGTAGTATAGTAGTAGTATAGTAATAGGCCTAGTAAATAATAAATACTATTATCTAATATGTCTATATTAGCAGGCCTATATAGCCTTTTTTTGTAAGCGGGGTTTATTAACCACGTTTACAAAAAAAAAAAAAAGTATTACATTGTGCCAGTCATTTTAAAACTGTATTGCTATTCAGGAACTATTATATTTGTATGCTATCTTTTGATACTAAATAAGGGTTTAAACAGTTACATTTATCTAAACAAATTCTATTCAAACTATCTTTCTACTGACCTAAAATAATGATATTGTATAGCTACTGATACAAACTCAAGTTTAAAATGGTATGTTGATCATTAGCTGGTTGACAATGTAAAATAAAATAAAATGATAAAGCTTCACCAGCTGTTGGTATGACCAGCTAATAGCCAGCTAGAAACTCGTTACTATAATCCAGCAAACGGTTTAATCTGGATTTTCCAGGATACTTCAAAATAACGTCACTAGATGGCGTTAATTTACCCCTTCTCATTACTGCGCTCTATTATTTGACAACTGTGAGGATATCTAGTCCTATTGGATGCTGGACGCTGACAAAACTGCGACACAAATTGAAATTTGTCACTGTAATTGTATGCTTGAGCAGACTGACAAGCATTAGACACTGACCATGAGCGATCATGCATCCTTATATTTTTGATGTTAGCTAGGCTCCAAAGGAAAAGCTTTGCTGTTGACTGTCACGTTACATTGTGCTTGTGATTGGGTCACATTGCTGCAATTGACTTTGTGACTCTCCGTTTCAAACACCAGGCCTTTGATTTGCCTGTCACCTGCATCCGAGATTGAAGCCCCCCCACGCTGTATTCTGTCCCCACAAGTCAAACACTCGAACACACAGGGGGGACCTGGTTGCAAACTTCAATTATGTACCAGCCTCTGCACCCTCACAAATCAATGACATCGACTTGCTGTTGAGGAGACGCACATCCAGTTTCGGGGAATGTGTCTATCTGCGATAAACGAATAGGCGGTTGTCACAGAGAGTGATCTCATTGTGCTTCTCGCCACTGCGGTTTAAGTGTGTGTGCTATAGTTATTGTTCATAAGGTTCAAGGTAGGTGAAGGTGGCATGAGATTCAATACAGAAAGAGCGGTTCGTTTGTTACACACACTTGGTGATGAAACTCGCATTTCATCCTGAATCATCTGCCAGCTGCTCCTCCTCAGGTTTGGATCTGTGGGTCACAATATAACGTGCGTATTCATAATACTGATAGGCTACTGGCTCAAACAGCCCAGCATGGAAAGTCTCACTGGCCAATTATAATAGGGTGACCATACGTGCCATTTTCCCAGGACCCGTCCTGGCCAGGATTTCTATATTGCCTAAAATCTAATCTAAATATCTAGGTTTTAGCTTTGTTTGCGTGTGCAGACCGATCGGTGTATGACATCAAAGTACCATACATACGGTTATGCTTTCGAAACGCTCTCGAGGTACTTTGATGTCAAACACTGATCGGTCTGAGCCGCACTGCTTTTAAGTCGAAAACACCTAATATGTACGCGTAATTGCATCACTTTGACCGTAGATCCCACCTTCTCACACGTCATGATTGGTCCATTATGTACAATGCTTGCATGTTATTGGTCAAACTACTTTTCGATCATTACCTTCAGCAAGCATGAAAACAAAGCCAAAACAAATCCTGGCCAGGACGCGTCTTGGGAAAATGGCATGTATGGTCACCCTAAATAATTATAAGGTCTGATTGTATTCTATATGACGAGAGACTTTTAAATCAATTCCACATCGCACTGATGTCAAGACTGACTCATGTTGCCCACATGCAGATGCAGTTTTAACAAGCTCCCAGCCTGTCTGGCTCACGTCCATTGACGGCAATTAACATTTCTGTAATGTGGCATTGATTCATCTGTAAACAAGGCATATTCTCCTCTAGGCGGAGGACAAAAACATTAGACGCCACATAATGCAAAATTTGCAACCCGGGCTCATTGGAAATAAGGGACTCTGGCTACATTTCTGTAAAAATGCTCATACACTCTTAAAAATTAAGGTTATTTATTGGCATTGATGGTTCATGGAATATTTCTATTGAACAAAAGGTTCTTTATAGTGGAAAAAGATTCTTTGGATTATTAAAATGTTCTTCACACTAAGAAAAATGGTTCTTTTAAAAACTGACACTTATGTGGCATATGAAACCCCCCTTATGAAACCCTTATTTTTAAGAATGTATACATACAGAGGAGATCGAAATAAGAGAACAATTTATGAACACTTGATTTTTTCAGAAATAATAATCTTCATCATTCAAAATTTGAAGGAATTTTAGTTGTGGGCTAGGCTATATCATGCTAGTAGAACAGTGTTTTACAAAATAAACAAGGCACTTCAAAAAAAGGCTTTATTTTGTGGGAAGCTGATCAAAATTAGAGCACAGCAATGATTGTAGCATGAAGAAATATTACAACTTAAATTTCTGAAAGTTACAGCAGTCAAAAATTAGTAAGAATTGTAGAGGCCCCTGATTTGAATGACTTCAGCACATCTGCGGCCGCAGGACATACCTAGTTTCTCACACTCTGCTGGTGTGATCTTGGTCCACTTTTCTAACAGTCTCTTCCACAGTTCGGTGACTGCAGTGGGTTTCTTAGCCATAACTTGTCACCAAGGATTTTCCAGATATTTTCAGTTGGATTTAAATAAGGACTCTGGACCGGCCAGTTCTTTATTTTAATGTTTTCAGGTTCAAGGAACTGCTTTACCTGTTTTGCAGTGTGATGGGGCTTTGTCTTGCATGAACATTGCAGGCTGATTGGGAGATGCTTGCAGGGAAAGAACTGCATGTTGCCTCAGGAGGTTCTGATAAACATTTGCATTTACACTGCCATGTAGCTGTATAAGAGACCCAACTGCTGCTGCCAAAAACTTCCCTCAAACCATGACACTTCCTCCTCCACCTTTCACTGACTTCTTTATGCACTCGGGGTTCAGTTTTTCCCCAGTTTGGTGACAAACATAATGTTTCCCATCTGACCCAAATAAATTAAACTTGCTTTCATTACTGAAGTGAACTTTGGAGCAGTTCTCCTCTCTACTCACAACATGCTCCTCAGCAAAGGTTAGTCTAGTCTTTTGATTCTTTCTGTTGATGAGAGGGAGTGCTCTTTCAGTCCAAATTCTCTTAAACATTGAGACACTGTATGCTGAGACATATCCTTCCCTGTTCTGTGCTGAACTGGCGAGCAATTCCAGCTGCAGTGCTGAACCGATTCTCTATTGAGATTCTCCACATTATCCTGTCCTCTTATGCATTTGTCTTTTGAGGACAACCAGCATTTATGGGGGACTTGAATGAGTTAGTGATATTGTAAAGATGCAATATTCTAGAAATCACAGATTTGAAATGACCAACTTCTTTTGCTATGGCTGCTATTGGCCTTCATCTGGACAGCCTGCTGTCGGAGGGTTTTAGTCACTTTAGAACGGCTCACCATCTTGCAAAGTCAGAGAAAACTGGAAAGTTAGGCTGCTAGTTAAATAGGGTTTGTTAGATAATTAAGGAAATTAGTACGAGGTGCCAGATTAACACCAATAACTGGGAGGCATCTGAAAGTGTTCTGTAATTTTGATCAGTGTTATTTTTCAAATATCTGATTTAAGTTTTTATACTGTGCCTCAGAATATATTTCACTCATGAAATATGCTTAAAAAAACTTCTACTACTGTTAGGATAACTTCAAATAGGACTAAGCAGTGACATTGAAATTTAGGAAATTGTAGGTTGTTTTCTAATTTTGATCTCCACTGTACATTTCACTGCAGTTTCCAGCTGAAAAGAACACTAGAAGCATTGAAACACCAACTCTTTTCACACAAAGTATGTCACAGGAGCAGATTATTTTTAAGAAAGACAGGATTGCACTTGAGTTGTGGGTCTCGTGGGTACAAGTCTCGTTAAACACAAGTCAAATCCTTGTGAAACAAAGCTAAAATGACATGGCTGCTTTAGCAAATGCTTTTTTGTCTCTCATTTGCTTTTGCTCACATCATTAGTTTGGTTTAGTGTAGGGGTTATATTAATTTCATACACAATAATTAACCCTTTATCACTACTCACTGGACACTGAAATGTCGTGATACGTACATTAACCAATAAAATGTTGCCACAGTCACGTTTATCTCTTTTGGAGAAAATTAAACAGTTGATGTTAGCCATTAACTTCTTATATATTATTTTTTCCATACTATGGAAGTCAATGGTTATCAGCATTCTTCAAAATATCTTATTTTCTGTTCAAAATAAGAAAGAAAGTCATACAGATTTGGATCAAGTGGAGGGTGAGTAAATTATGACAGAATTTTCATTTTTGCGTGAGCTATCACTTTAAAAAAAATACAAGCAATACAATATAATTTAGCAAAAACAGATCCACAGGCATCAATAAACCAACATTTGCAATGCAGAAATAAAAATGACAATGCTTATAGCACTTCTTGTGGACATGTCACCAGAAAAATGCAGTGAAATGAACTTATTTTAGGTTTTGTAGAAATGTAGCCACAGTCACATATTTCAAACAAGTCTGGGTTTCATATTCTAAGAAACAACAGTTTTTGAAAGGTTGCAAAGAACTCAATATTATTGACACATCATATGCTTTGTAATTTTAAAGGCTCACTGAGGCCTTTCTCATCTCCTGGTGTAACATTTGCTTCTATCTTCTATTGATCTGGGAAGACTTATTAAAAAACAAAATTGATCACAAACTGTTCGATGTCTAGGTAGTTTGCCCTTATCCTGAGAAGACAAATGAGCCTGATGGTAGGCCCATAAAGCATCTGAATTACAGCGTTTCCATGGAACCCAAATCACTTATGAACTTCTGTGAAACTTTAAATGACTTAATGTCTACATACTCTACAGTTATGTGGCATAGAAGAATTATATGGAGGTCTATAATATTTAGAGAAAGCATCAGTTCCTCTTCAGGAACTCGAGCTGTGTCGGAGGATGCTTTGGGAACGCCCTTCAGTGTGACCGGCTCTGAACCACGTGTGTAATCAGTCCAATGGATTGGCGAGACGTCACGGGCAGGGTGACGTAGCGACCAGGAAGCTTAAAAGCACGTGCGGTGAAACCGGCGTCAGCTTTCTGTCATTCAGCAAGCGATCTGTGTGTGTGTTAGTCTGATATCTGCTTGTGAGTCTTATTTAGTGTTGTCTGTCACGAAATCACAAGACAAAACCAAACACCTAAGGCGAGGGAAGGCAGCATTCAGGCTGTGTGTTCCTCCCTGCCCGTGTTACTTTACGGGTGGGGATACACACAGTTTGTTTGTTATCTGCTTGGGAGCTGACGGCCCACTTTGGTAGCGTTTGTTACTGCCTTGCTTTGCTCTCAGAGGGCTCTCTTTGAGGAGGGAGCCTTCACTAGCGTTCCTCGAGGTGCCGGGCCCGCTTTCGCCGAGGCAGAGTGGCGGGTGTGCTCGTGGGTTTCGCATATGGATCCGTTGGAGGGAATGTAGACGGGCGAGTCCCTATCTTCTTCCTTAACTACCAGATCCAGCGCCCGCTCTCGGGGTTTCGGAAGCCCGCGCTG
>NW_015661984.1:1548638-1556529 GCF_001515625.1 Sinocyclocheilus rhinocerous | reverse complement strand
CTTGGTTCTTGTCTCAGGGCCCGGTGCTGGGAGCTCCTTGTCGCCGCGTAATGTTAGCGACGGACGCATCCCTCACCGGTTGGGGTGCGGTCATGAGTGGCCACCCTGCCCGCGGTCTGTGGAGTGGTCGCCATCTGATATGGCATTTAAATTGCCTGGAGATGCTGGCCGTGCTTCCTGCACTAAGACACTTCTTCCCAGGAGTTCTGGAGAGAGTGTGCCGGGACGGGGTCCGTCTTCTGCTAGTGGTCCCGTTCTGGCCGGGCCGAGTATGGTTCTCAGTCCTCTGATCTCCCTTCGCCTTTAGGGGTGTAACCTGAGACGTTAGCTTCCACAATCCTCTCAATGGTTTACATGATTTGAAATCTGCCGTCTTTGTTTATAGAAACACTCACTCAGTATGCTTTTTAGACAATCGACTAAGTTGTAAATGCCATGTGACTAAATACTCAGGAACCACAGGATCAACAGTAATATTGGTAAATATTATTCCATTTTAAAGGAACAGTTTTCTATTTTAATACATTTATTCCTGTGATGCAAAGCTGAATTTTCAGCATCATCACACCAGTATTCAGAGTCACATGATCCTTCGGAAATCATTTTAATATGCTAAATTGAAGATTAAGAAATATATTATCAATGTGGAAAACCATTTTTGTGCCAGGTTTTTTTTGTGGCCATTTTCAGGAATCTTTGTTTAATAAAATTTTTTTAATAAAAAAATTGTTGTAAAATAAGTAGCATTTATTTAAAATAAAATGGATCAATTTAGTGTATCCATTCTGAATAAAAGGACTGATTTCTTTAAAAAAGTAAATAAATAAAATAATAATAATAATCATTACATATAGTGTGTACATAGTCAAAAACAGCAAACAGGAAAAAAAATATAAGGTTATACATACTGTATGTGTCCCCAAATATCAGACACAAGCAAAATCTAGCAAAATATTTAATAATATAATATAATATAATATAATATAATATAATATAATATGAGCAATATCGCACTCGTAGACGTGAGATATGGTTGTATATCAGCAGATTACAGCATACCGATATACAGCCATATCTCACGTCTACGAGTGTGATATTGTGTTTATACAGCAGTTCGATGGCACGAGTGTGTAAATACATAAGAAACAACAATGGAGTGTCTTTAAAAGTCCTCTTTTGTGCAGAGTTAATTCCTTCCACCACGAATTCAAATCTAAAGTTCAAATCTAAGCCCAAGCCTCTGTTACTAATTTGAAAAGGTCTCTTTAGAACTAGTAATGAAGGAACGTTGAGTTGCTTCAGTGAAAGCTATTTGTATTACTGTATTAAAAGGAGTGTATTATGTGGAGTAGAGTAAAAATGAGAGATGGACTGAGCGAGTGTGATTACCTGCATCTGAAACAGCCATTCATTCTTTACAGCTCAATCTCATATTCACAATAAAACATTTGATTGTCCAATAGGCTCATAATATCCTTTCATCTGTTCAGGGTGATTTCCGATGACAGCGCTGCTCAGCACATTTGTTGGCTGTTTACCAGCTGTTGTTGAAAGTAAAAATAACTTCCTTGTTCAAAACAGCCCTTTAGTCTCTTTCAATATAAAAGTCTTTCTTTACTGCTGACTCGTAAAACCGTCTCTTTTCGCCATCAAATGGCGGAACAGTGTCACTAATCACCATCACGAACACACACACTGTTTCCCAATACTAAATACTAATTGTAACAAAGTTCGTAGTCACGGGAAGAAGGAGGCGGGAACCAGCGAACACTTAAACAAAACTTTAATCAAATAAACAAACACAAAACGAAAGTAAAGCGGCAGCCCCTCGCGGACGACTGCCGCACACAAAACACAAAATAAACTCCAGGCCTGGTCCTCTCTCCTCCGACACTGTCGTCACTCCTCCTTTATCCTTCCGGAGCTCCTCCGTGAGACTCGAGACCGGTGAGTGGTGCAGGTGTCGCTCATTATCAATTACTCCACCGGCCTCGCTCCGTTCCCACGGCTCTCGGCCCCGCCCCCACTCGTCACACTAATGTATATAAAATATTTTTTATTGAATAATAATGTTTAAGAACCAACAACAACAGCCATCATAAAAGTTGCTAGGCAATTCAGTTAAAAGTACAAAAGCTAAGTTACATGAAATAACATGATGAGATTTTGCCCTCAGCCAAAATTCAATGCTCTGGAACAAATAAAGCCACGGTCACACTAGACTTTAAGCATGCAAAATTCCCTTGGATGCTGCAACGGTCGTGATATGACATCATGCTTTGTAGCATCTTTTTAAATACTTAATTCAACACATAACAAATAATAATACATCTAAAATGTAAAAACATACAATCTACTACACTTTCCTGCAGAGATATCAGAGTCAGCGGCAAATTCTAGAAGATCTGGCCGAGGTGAGGCACTCTCGGTGGGTTTATGAGAACGGAATGGCCGCTGACGTCCTGGAGCTCACGTCTCCGAAAACGTTGAAGCAAATTTTAAAATAGACGTTATCTTTATTAAGTCTAAACAAGTACATTATCGGCTAAAAAACCTCTTAACACTACATTCCGTGACACAAAAACAGTATTATTTTTAAATTATAGAGGATTTGGGCATCCGCCATGACACTCGCTGTGAGAAATGGTTGGAGGAGCTCTGTTATCGCTCTATCGCACTCTTATCAGTCAATCAGATTCGAGGACCAGAAACAACTGTAATGTAATGTAATGTAATGTAATGTAATATAATATAATATAATATAATATAATATAATATAATATAATATAATATAATATAAATTTGAAATGGCTGCCAATTGAGAAACATGCTTTTTGGATCCCCCATGGCATCAACCAGATTGGGCTACTCAGACTATTTTAACCTAACCAGCAAAACTTTGACCCCTTGATTTAAAGGACTAACAATGATTTTGATTTATACACAATAATTGAAAACGAAAATGAATTTCTTCTCAGCCATTTCCCATGAGCACTTATCTGTCCTTCTGTTCTTAGGAAAATAACAGTTCAGATAACAGATAGAGATCTCATCTAAAACGTAAGTGGAAAACTGCATCACACAAAGGTGTTAACCCCACTTTATTCGTAAGGTTTTTCTTCAGTGTCATAAATCAATCCTCTGGGATTTGCGGGAAGCAGAATGAGGTGAATTTGAACACAGCAATTCACTCCCACAGCCCTCCTGACCTGTGTGTGGACCCCAGACGCAGCTAATACCTCCACAGCACACAGAAGAAATATGCCTCCCTGCTGACCGCTGAATTATGGGGACTGTATCCCTCCATTTTGCCTTGGGACATGGAGGTGTGTAAGTGTGCATGAGTGAGGCCACATAAGCATCAGTCTTCTGAGCTTTTTATTACCCCACACGTCTTCTCGCTGTCACCACACTGCTGATACAAAGACATCTGGCTGGATTCACTGTGACACACACATACACACAACACAAACACACACAAGTTGATTTACATCAAACAATCGATCTATACGTGGCACGTCATTGCTTGATGGTGTTCAAGCCTCCACAACTTCATCCCTTGGTCAATACTGAGCACATACCAAATCATAATTCACAAACGGTAGTATTATAACCCGGTTAGGGGGACTGGGTTGAGAAATGACAAGGTGGAGAGAGGGGGAGGGAGCTGTGGTTTTCACCAAATGGTAGCCTGCGCTGATTGAGAGGAGTAGAGAGTGCTGGTGTACTAATGAAATGGCCTTATGTGACGGCAGAGGGTGGCACTAGAATAAAATATCTCCCGGTGGGAGGAGATGAAGCCTTTCTTCAATCTGTTAATGTGTGACAATCTCTGTGGGTTGTGCATATCAAGCAGGGATGGAGCTTTGTATTATTGCTGTTTCACTCTTCAGACAGGTGAATAAATCTTTTAAGATCAAGACAAAATTATTATTATCTGTGTGAATGCATAGACGCAGTCATTCTCAGCTGTTTTTACGTCAGGACCCAACATATTTGTTATTATTAACAAATATGTTAATCATTATTATTATTAAAGTATTATTAGGGCCCGAGCACCGATGGTGCGAGGACCCTATTGGAATTGCTCAGTTTCTTCTTCTTCTCCAAAATGAATCACATTTTTGAGGGCCTAAACATGCTCGAAAACTCTTTGAAACTTTGTACATGCAGCAGAAGTGGCAAAAATGTACATCTGATATGGATTTCAGAAGTGGGTGTGGTAGCGTGGCTCAATAGCGGCAACTATAAAATTTCAATGAATTGCCCCTTGAGCTATGTTTCACATACATGTACAAAATTCGGTAGACACATGGAACACACCAATAACTACAAATAAGTACCCTGGTACGAAGTCTCGAAACCCAGCAGGAAGTCGGTTATTTTGAATTGTTTCTGCAAATTTTGTGTAATTTTTGCCATTTTTATCCATTGTATTTAAACGAACTACTGATCATTTGGTCAGTCTACTCTAAAGGCCTCTGCGATGTTAAATTGCGAGGATCTTAAATTTTCGTTGAAAGCCGCGTCCATGGCGGCCTGACAAATTTCGATTTTTGCCATGAACTGGCATACATTGTCCGATCTGCCCCAAACTTCACATGTTTGATAAGACTCCTGACCTGAAGAGATCTACATGACCATATTCAGTTATAGCCATAGCACCACCTGCTGGCAACAGGAAGTGTCATGTTTTAAGCTGTAACAAACTCCTCCTAGAGATTTAATGACATCAGCATTATATTTGGTCAGTCTAATGCAGGGGTTTTCAAACTGTGGGTCGTAGAGTGGAACAAGGTTAAGAGTCCTGGCCCGAAGACATCTAAAGTCCAATTTTCTGTTATAATCATAGTGCCACCTGCTGGCAATAGGGATATGTCATGTTTTACACTAACTCAAACATACCATGTTCAATCTGCACCAAACTTCATATGTTTGATAAACGTGCTGGCCTGAAGACATCTACATGCCAATATTCAGTTATAATCATAGTGCCACCAGCTGGAAGCAGGAAATTTGGCACCATCTGGAAAAAGGGGGGTCGTCTTATAATCAGGGTCGTCTTATATTCGGGCCAATACGGTAAATGACTTTGACATATTCCTCCTATATCTACCACTTCAAATGCATATTGCTCACCATTCGCTGTTTTCCTAAAGCCACCGGGATCGGTGAGCCCGGGTGCGAGGGCCCTTTCAATGCTGCTTGCAGCTTTAATTATTATTGTTCTTGTTGTTCTTAATGTTGGTACTATAGATTGTCATCAAATAATACAAAAATAGAAAATTTTATAATATTATTTAAAATTCACCACAAAATACATCAATAAGTAAGTTTACATGAACTTCATGTTTTATCAATATTTTTTTAATCTCATGGAAACACTTTAGTCTGACTGATATTATAGCAGTCGTGTTTTAGTGAAATAGGAGTAACAGTCCTTTGTAGCTTGTCCTTGCCCAGAATATATACACATTATTCAGACTACAAAAGGCCTTGACCTGGGGTGCTTGCTCTGACAGACATTGATGATGCACACCATGCATTTAATCCTCCAAATATATGAATTTATGTTATTGCATATACTTTTAAAAAAGGAGCTGCAGGCAAATGACGTTGTGAGAAGTTCATCACATTATATTCTTTATTTAAAATAAACCCTTTCCTTGATCTGTAGTGATAAAGCAGGTTCAAAAGCACCTCGATTTGCTTCGGGTGAGATGATTACATCTACCTGTTTTTGAATGCATGATGTTTTAGTCTCTGTGCTAATTCCAGTGCTCAAGTGCTGCGATTTCATCCGTTCCAGATGATGGAAGTCTAAAATACATGCATGGCTCAGTGTAAGGAGCCACTCTAGAGCCTCCTCTGTTGAAATCGAAATTCATCCAATCTTATATTCAGTGTAATGCTATTTACATGTTTCCCTAAGGAATCTTATTGAAGGAATTGAATTCAAGGATTACTTTTCGTGTCTCTACAATACAACGGGAGCACATGCCGCTGAGAAGAGGGGCGGGACATTTAGACGCGCACTAGAGGCGGTTTAGCCAATCACAACACACTGGACTAGCTAACCAATCAGAGCCCATCGCATATTTCTGAGGGAGGGGCTTCATAAAAGCAGGAAATGATCAGCACGTTTATAAGAGAAGGGACAGAGTGGTGTGGAATAAAGGTAAATTATGTGAAAAATAACAATTTTTTTTTTTAAACGAAGCATTAACACATGTTAGACTGAACCCCATAAACACAATCAAGCCTAGAAAAAAAAACAGTCAACCACCCCTTTAAATCCTTCCAGCGCTCTATTGTTCGTTCTTTAATGAAACAAAAAACATGCCAGCGACACCAGTACAGCAGTTTATACACTTATGCTGTTTGTGCGCGTGACTTTAAAATAGTAATCTCATTTGCTAAAAATCTCAAAAGCAACAGCAAAGTCGTTTTTCCTTCTACGTTACAATTCACTCAGTTTACCTTTCACCAAGATAGATACCAGACAGTCAGACAAACCCACCTTTAATTCAGTTCCACAATACAGTCAATGAGATGAAAAGCTTATCAAGGTCAAGTATGAAGCAAAACCAGTCATTGTTCTGTTACCAAGCCTACAAATATCAACTAATTAAAGTAATTCTTGATTTTTATTGCTCTGGTCCTGCCTTTAGAAGTCTTTGCTTTGGAAAGAATCTCAGAAACAGCCTAATGTCTCTCTCAAGGACAACATTTAATTCAGCAACAGCAAAACCGTCTCGGGTTACGTAAGTAACCCTGGTTCCTCGAGGGAACGAGACGCTGCGTCGGAAAACGCTAGGGGAACGCCCTTCAGCGTGACCGGCTCTGAACCTCGTGTGTAATCAGACCAATAGATGGGCGAGACGTCACGGGCGGGTGATGTAATGACCAGGAAGCTATAAAAGCACGTGCGGTGAGACCAGCGTCAGCTTCTAGGAATGAAGCAAGCGCTGGCAGGAACGCCGGAAGTATGGCACTGAGACGCAGCGTCTCGTTCCCTCGAGGAACCAGGGTTACATACGTAACCCGAGACGTTCCTCTTCAGGAACTCGAGTTGCGTCGGAGAACGCTAGGGGAACGAGAATGCCCACGCCGCCAGACTTCCAAGTCTCTGCCTAGTGTGGAAGACTGCACAGCTAAGGCGAGAGAACAGAATAGCCAGGAGTGGCTCGCATGTCTAGACCGTAGAACCTAACAATGGTAAGGGGCGTGGACCAACCCGCAGCATTGCAGATGTCCTGCATAGGCACACCCGCTAAAAAAGCCTTAGAGGCTGCCACACTTCGAGTCGAGTGAGCCTTGACCCCTAACGGCGAGGGGAGATCAGAGGACTCCAGGGGACATACATGCCTGCATCGTGGTCCAATCCCACACCACGCCTGGATAAGTGGTCCTCTGTAATGGAGAAAGCACACTTTTCTTGGCGTTTAGTCTTAACCCCAGCTCTCTCATGTGGGCGAGAACGACATCTCGATGTCGAACCACCATCTGCTCTGACTGAGCTAAAATCAACCAATCGTCGATATAGTTTAGTATGCGGATGCCCTGGAGTCGCAACGGAGCCAGGGCTGCATCCACACACTTCCTGAAAGTGCGGGGTGAGAGTGCAAGGCCGAAAGGAAGAGCACGATATTGGTACGCTTTGCCCCCGAAAGCAAACCACAGGAACTCCCTGTGACTGGGAAGGATGGATACATGGAAGTATGCGTCCTTGAGGCGGGGGAGAACCAAACTGGATTCTGTAGCCTCTCTCTACAGTGTGCAGGACCCACGGAGACACATTTGGCAGTAGTTTCCACGCTGGGCCATTCAATATTTAATTTGGCCACGGCACGAGTTACCACCTCCAAAAGCTCCTCATACTGGGGCGATT
>NW_015661984.1:1521757-1541637 GCF_001515625.1 Sinocyclocheilus rhinocerous | reverse complement strand
GGAGGTGGTGGCTTAACTCGCAAAAACCGCTCATCCAACTTGCTTTTCTGCGGTTCAGCCATTTTCTCGGCGGGCCACTCGATGTTTAGTTTGGCCACGGCACGAGTTACCACCTCCAAAAGCTCCTCATACTGGGGCGATTGAGGGGGCGAATCCTCATCGACGCCCACCACATCACCCTCCTCGGAGGAAGACAGGCGGAGCGCCGAGCCCGCTCCCCGGGGGGAAGTAACTGCAGAACGGGCTTCCGATCCCGGTGAGCGAGCGCTGGATCTGGCGGGTGAGGAAGAAGATAGGGACTCGCCCGTCTCCATTACCTCCACCAGTTCCAGCTGCGAACCCCACGAGCGTAATCGCCGCACCGCGGGGAACGCTCGCGAAGGCACCCTAAGCAAAGAGTGCCTTCCGGGAGCAGAGAACATGCATAGGAAGACGCTCGCAATGCGGGCAGTCAGCTCTCTCAAGAGCTGACTCAGCATGCTCCGCTCCCAGGCAGACAACGCACAAACTGTGTGTATCCCCACCCGTAATGAAACGCAGGCAGGGAGGAACACACAGTCTGAAAGGCTGGCCACCTTCAGGTCTGATTACACACGAGGTTCAGAGCCGGTCACGCTGAAGGGCATTCCCCTAGCGTTTTCCGACGCAGCTCGAGTTCCTGAAGTGCAAAGTCTTCCTCAGATCTGCTAAAGACAGGCATTGTTGCACTGACTCTTGAAGGCTTCTGCAGAAGATCTGCACATCTTCAGGATAGATTCAGACTTGAAGAACACACTTGAGTGAATTATTATTTTCTCTACTTCCTGTTTCTCAGTACATGACAGATTAGTGTCTGGTTGTGACTCTGTGCATACATAATTTTTTTTCTATATTTACTGTAAAGCAGATAGTGTCAGGGATCTGGAAGGAGGACCCAATTGCAGAGTGAGTGACAAGGATTTATTACAAAACAGAGAGATACAAGAGGGTAGTGAGGTGTGCAGGTGATCCAACGGCAGGAACACAGTTCACAGAGAGAGACAGCTAGGGAACACCACTGGAACAGCCTTGGACATCAACTGGCAGAATAGCAGCAGAGGAAGCGGCAAGACTATGGCGTTATTTTAATGACAAATGTCGAGAGTGCATTATTGTAACGCGAAAGCACATTAATATAATGCACGA
This sequence comes from Sinocyclocheilus rhinocerous, assembly GCF_001515625.1. Lineage (NCBI taxonomy): Eukaryota > Metazoa > Chordata > Actinopteri > Cypriniformes > Cyprinidae > Sinocyclocheilus > Sinocyclocheilus rhinocerous. The sequence goes on along the minus strand of NW_015661984.1, from coordinate 1,540,473 downwards.
GCTCGAATCTCCCCGCTGGCACGCGGATTTCCTTTGCTCTCGCACAAAACCTGACTCGCGCGCTCAGATACACGCTGCTCTCGCCCAGAGAGTGTGTGCGCACTTAAAACATGTCTGTCCCTGTTTTTATACAGTCTATGGTCTCTCCTCTCACTCAAACTGTCCTGTGCACTCAAAGAACCTTTGACTGAATGGTTCTTTGTGGAACCAAAAATGGTTCTTCTATGGTATCGCTTGAAGAACCTTTTGAAGCACCATTATTTTTAAGAGTGTATAGCCTATTGTGCACTTGGATTGAAATAAATAAATACATCTTCTGATTAAGGACAGATTTAGATAAGGGTCAGATGCACTATTCCCTATACTTAAGATGTGGAGACCAAATATAACACTATAATGAATTTCCCATATTTGTCATAACATTACTACATTATATTATATGGGTTTAATGCATTTGCAGATAATGTAATTACATGTAACTGTCATATAACTGTATATTCACTGTTTGAGAGTACCATTGAATGTGTAGCTATAGGGTTTTCATAAAAAAAAAACTCTAACTAAAATCAGAACTGAAAACAAACACTGGATTTAAAATTTAAATTTCCAAACAGATGCACATATCTTGCATCATTTACGTATATTTTTGCATTTGATGTTGATTTGATAGGAATTGTTACTATTGCCATCATACCAACTGAGAATTTATTGCAATTATTTTAAATTCAGTTGAGGTATCTGACATATTATGACATAACATTGATCTTTTATATGAAGTCTTTAGAGCCATAGGCTATAATATGTTGTTTTTAGATAAATTGCTTAGAGAACAAACCAGTTGGACAGAGGTTATTTATATGTACAAATCATCCAAGCATTACAGAGAGATGCATATGTGCATTCACAGAAAAGAAAATACAAATTCAAACATAAAAGAGATAAAGTAGTATCTATAAGTAGTAAAGCAATAACCAGTTTATGTTAAAACAAAAATACAACAATAAAAAAAAACAAGGAAAGGCCTTTAGTGAACAAATCTGCTTTGAGACATTTTTTAAAAGTGCACAATGATAACTTTTGACAACTTTTGTGTATCTGAGCGCACGCGTCAGGTTTTGTGCGAGAGCAAAGGAAATCGGACCAAGTACCAGGCAAGGAGAACCAGTGGCAGGAACTCACGGGAACAGGTCAGGACAGGAACTCTATCAACACAAAGAGACAAGACAGGACAAGGCTCCACAGGAACATAAATTACTCCAATGCAACATAAATTACTCCAATGCAGGCAGGGGGATAAATAAAACAAAAGAACTGATAAAAAGTAGTGCTGGGTACACACCATAAGATAATCGGGCCGATTTCTCCCCTTCCGACAATCCTAGGTAATGTCCCGATTATCTTGGTGGTTCTAAAGATTATTTTATCAGATTTTCCTGTGGTGTGAGGTGTGTTAAGAGTGACTGAATCTGCTCGGAAGAACGTCGGAGGCGCCCCGATCGCGAATCAGAAATCCTGATGTGTGGGGGGAACATCGCGGCACACCACACACTATAGGAGCAAAATGGTTAAATCTAGGATGTTTTGTCCTCATGTTTGTGGTCTCTCACATTTTGAAGATCTTATAAGATTTTAAAAATCTTTTAGTGTGTACCCAGCATAAAGTAACAAAGAATAAATAAGGAGGAAGGCACATGAGGAGCAGGTGAGAGCAATTAGACTAACAAGGACTCAAGGAGGGCTAACAAGAGGGTGTGGTATAGAGGAAACAAGGAGGAGGGACTAGAGAAGCAGATGGCTGAAACAACAAAAACAGCAAAGCCATGAGCTGACATATAAGACAAGCATAGACACGTGAAACAAAGACAAAACAAACAGGGTGTCAGGGCAGAACCCTGACAGATAAGTAATTAGTCAAAAGGAATTAATGAAGTTTTTATTCTTATAGATGCATGCTAATACCCTGATTATACTGTCTGATTATCTTTTTGTATTGTCTTTAATTAGCAGGGTTTTCAGATGCCCATGTCCGTAATCATTATATTAATCAGCTGCCTGTAATCTTCTGATAGGAGGTGAAATAAAATTAAAACAGTCAGCAATATGTCTAAAAATAAGGAAAACTTTGTAGAGTTTATGGCCAAATTGTTTTCTTTTTTTTTCAATATTAATGACTATAATAAAATATAAATATAGATACACATACTATGAATGATAATTAGTCAAGCAAAGCATCACTGTGTGAGACAAACTGTAATAAAATTCATAATAAATGTTTCCTACCGTAACCCAAAAAACCTTTTCATTCTACCTACGCTACTCCTTACTGATGAAATATGGAAATGTGAAAAACATTATTTTAGAGAATGTCAGCAAAAACACATGGAAAATAAAGAAGACATACAATCTCTTCACTTATAGGGGCTCTAATGATGCAGAGGATTAGATGAATTAATAAATATTTTCCAATTAGTAACTGGACACTCCAGTACAAAACAAACAAAAAAAAAGTATAAAATATAATAACTTTATTGCTTGTGACAGCATGTGCTTGAAGAAATAGCTCAAAAACTTGAAGAAATCAATCCTGTTTATAAATACAAAAAGTAAACTTAAATTAGTTATATTTAGAGTAACCATTTTTCAGTCAACTCACAAAATAATAATTAATTAAATAATAAAAACCATAAACTATTAACAACATTATAATAAACATTATTATTATTATTATTATTATTATTAATAATAATAATAAAGAGGAGCAGCATCTGAATAAAAGAATACAAAATTGATTTCATTGAATAAAAGAATACAAAATTGATTTCATTTCAAGAATAAAAGAGTTGCCAGACTACATAGCAGGTGTTGATAACAGGTGGAGATTTCCTCTCACACCTCAGAGAGAGGATCATAACAGAATAAGTGGGGCATGAAGAAAAATAAAAAAAACATGTCAAAGTTGCTGAAAAGCTTTGGAAAGTTCCAGCAGCTCGAGGAGGGGGAGGATAACAAATAAATCACAATGCTGTGGACATGGAGAGCTGCAGCTAGTCAGCAGGCAGTCAGCACTTTTATTCATCCCTTCTTTTTTGCTCAGATTCATGCTATGCTTTTATTATAGGACGTAGATATCAAGTACCCGCTGGCTATTGGCCCTTCTTCACACGCTGAGCTTGATTCTGGGATGGAAAAAGCGGTGCTTTATTCTGACCTGGGAATACAAAGCCTTCTTCAGTCTCAATCGATAAGGTTCTAGCTCTGATAGAGAATAGGGCACTAAATCCTCCCCTTGGTAATAGAGTTTACATCTAGTGCTTTTCCCAAGCAGAAACTGCTCTGATGCCTTTATGAAAACACAGTGGTGTGATATAGTTTATTAAAACAGGTATCACAGCGTAACTATCAAAACAACCTGTTTTGGGCCAATGGCAAACACCAGAAACACACCAAAAAAAATAAAATAATTAATAATAATAATAAATAAATAAATTATGAAGTTTAAGACTTTCTGCCTTTTTAAAAAATTTTTTTTAATGTAAAATATGTTGTCTTATTCCAGCTTAATATGCAGAAACAACTATAAATAAGCTATATGTCGGATGGAGCCACCCAAAAATGTAAAATTCTCAACTATAAGAGGATATTAACAACAATGGTAATTATTATATAATGGCATAATAATTAATAATGGCAACACAAGGACACACATGGTCCCAAATGCTTCCACAGTGATTACCCAAGATGTTACATCAAAGGAAGCAGACAGAAAAAAAAATATATATAAAAAAAATAAAGTCAATTTCATGCTTGAATAAATACATAAGTAAATAAACAATCAAGTAAACTGTCAAGGATCAGCTACTGTGGAGGAACAAGGACGAACAATACCAGACAAAGAATTTAGAACAAAACACTCCTTAAGAATACAACTCAATCAGGGGAAGACGAGACACACCTGGAATCAAATTGGAAACAATCAGGGAGCAGGAACAGGAAAACCAAATAAGGGCATGGAAACACAAGAGGGAAAACAAGGAACAGTTGTTTACACTGTTAAAGAGTTGGATTCTCATGCTAAACATGGACAAAGTTTCAAAAAACAATTTGGATGTATGACGGAGTATTTCTGTGCCAAAAATCGTACAAGTTTCGGAGAGTTTTTTTTTCGATCGTGGCTCTTCATGGCATAGACAAGGGTGGAACTCCTTGTATGGGCATTTCTCCCAGAAGAACGCGCCCGCGAACGCATCGACCACAGTGAAAGCAAGATTGCGCCCATCAACTCGCTTCATCCGGCTTGCTCGGGAAGAATGTCTCCAATCCAAAGAAGTGTGTTCTCAGAACTGCAGACGGTAAGTGAAACGGCATCAAATGTCTGTTTTGTTGGCATTCGGCGCCCAAGTGCTCGTCACTCTTTAGCTCCGCACACGGCGCGCCTCCAGGAGCTCGGCTGTTTCCCGAGAGAATGGTAAAGCTGTAACTTTCTTTTATAAATATGATAAAACTAAAGACTTTTTGGAGATATGAAGGATGCAGTACTACTCTATAGGTACTCAAGATTAACATGAGATTGGGTGAAACTGTGTGTGTTATGCCCCCTTTAATAAATAGATAAAAGTAAAAAAAACAAAAAAACATTAAGTGAATAATTAAGTAAATATTAAATAAATATTATACAAATAAACAAATAAATACATAAATTAATAAATAACAATGAAATATCAGACATATGTGTTGCAAAAAAAAAAAAAAGCTATTTTAACAGATTGTACAGCAACTTTTGAACAAGTATTTGGAGACAAACACAGATATTCTTAGTGCATTCCAGTGAATTATGCATGGTTTATATTGTAAACAGAATAGGGAGAGCAGAGCACAAATGCACAGTATATGTCATCTTTTTCATATTGTACAGCAGAATACAAAGGAAAAGAGAAAATGATCATGGGGAGAGAATGTAGTGGACTGAAAAGAGCTCTTGCCATAGATATTCTTGTTGTACCATAACACAGTAAAATACCAAGCATTACATTATTATTCATCTGAAAATAGAACATGAAGGCAAATGTACAGCTCGTTCTATTATTTGTAGCGCAACTTTATGATTTTAAGAGATTTTTTCAGTCTTTTGAAGTGGAACATCCCCACACCGGAAGTGTCTCCCATAATCTAAAACACAGTAGGTTTGCTATAGGAAAAAGGTAGATCTAGTGCAACCAATGTGACTATGAGGACATCTGTTTGTCCAAATAATGAGTGACTGCTTGATAAACTGGCTGAAAGCAGTCTTTTTTGTTTTACTTCATTCTTGGTTATGCTAGTGGTGCATACACAACACACTTACATTAAAAAAAGGACAGCAGAAGCAGAACAAATGTTGTTGATTTGGCACAGGAACGTTCTGTAAATCTACCAACAGGGTGAGCTGCTCTTGATTGTGTTTTTCAGATATTAATTTCGATGTTTTAGCAAAATCATTACTCAACTATTGAGCAATCATGAGTGCTATGAATGTACTCTGCCCTATATATGAGCAGATAAGACATGTCAGCCTGGCATCAAGGTCTACAAAGCGAGACTATATAGTACACACATACACACACAGTGCCAGCTAAGGGCTATTCCCACTCACTTCAAACAGAAACTTTAATAACAAGCACCCAATGAATCACTTATCCTTTATTATTCATTTCTGTGTGTGTGTGTGTGTGTGTGTGTGTGTCTGTGCTGCAGTGCGGAGGCTGTGTCTGCAGCAGTCCCTACAGCTCTCTCCATCATACCCCATCAAACCCTGCAACACACTGCACTACTGTACATGATAGCAAGCAACATGCAGTGGGATTTTCCGGAAACTTGATTTATTTAGAGGAGCTGGACATTATAAATCTCATTGCAGGAATCTGTTGGGGCACAATGGAGGAAAACTTACTCGGTTTCAAGAGGAGGCAAGAGGGCTGAACTCATTGAGGTCAGCCCAGCCTTCAGATAATCGTTCCAACGGTCGTATGTACAGCCTCAGCATTAGTAATAGGGCCAAGAGCGTTCCTGAAGAATCAGGCACTCCTATGGCTCTCACTCCTATGGGACTCTGAAGGCCCAGGGAGGAGTAAGCTAGTGCGATAGCGTCAACTAACCATCGAGAGATCCTCTGCTTTGTGACCGGGGACCCCTTGGTGCAGCCGCCAAAGCATACAAAGAGTTGTTCCGACTTCCTGAAGGGGGCGGAACGCTCGATGTAAATTCTCAATGCCCTGACTGGGCAGAGAAGGTTAAACTCCTGGTCCTCCTCAGAAGGAGGTAGCGCAGAGAGAGTAATAACCTGGGCTCTAAATGGCGTGTAGAGCACTTTAGGGACATACCCATATCTTGGCTTTAGTACGACTTTGGAGTCGTTAGGCCCAAACTCAAGACAGACAGGGCTTATCGAGGGAGCCTGCAAGTCACCTACTCGCTTAACCGATGCTAGCGCCAGCAGCAGAGCAGTTTTCAGTGACAGTGTTTTTAAGCTCGCAGACTGAAGTGGCTCAAAGGGGCTCTCAGGACCATGGGCAGATCCCATGTAGGGACCGTGAGGGGCCGGGGCGAATGGAGCCTCCTGGATCCCCTCACGAAACGGACAATTAGGATGTTCCGGCCCAACGACTGTCCGGCTATAGGAGTGTGAGAAGCTGCTATAGCTGCCACATAGACTTTGACCATGGAAGGGGAGCGGCCCTTGTCCAGCAGCTCTTGTAAGTAGGACAATATCACCGATATGTCACATGTTATTGGGTCCTCGCCGCGGGTTTCGCACCAGGCGGAGAAAATCGACCACTTAAGGGCGTAGAGGCGTCTCATACACGGGGCTCTAGCCTGTGAGATAGTATTCAGGACGCTCTCTGGGAGATCTATTGATTCCCGTTGAGAGCCCATAGGTGCAGTGCCCACAGCTCGGACTGGGGGTGCCAAATCGTTCTGTTCACCTGAGAGAGGAGGTCCTGCCTCAGAGGAATGGGCCACGGAGCTGCTGTCAGCAGCTGAGATAGCTCTGAGATCCAGAGATGGTTCTTCCAGAGCGGGGCCACCAGAAACACTCTGTGTCTGTGCTCCCTGACTCGCCTGATTACCTGGAGGATCAGGGTGATCGGTGGAAAAGCATACCGGAGGAGGTTGGGCCAATCGTGGACCAACGCGTCCTTGTTCTTCGAAAAATAAGTTTGGCAGTGAGAGTTGTCTTTTGAGGCGAAGAGGCCGACCTCTGCCTTGCCAAAGATCTCCCAGATTTTCTGAACCGTCTGTGGGTGGAGCATCCACTCCTCTGGGGAGACGTTGCTCTGAGATAGCATGTCTGCTCCTTGGTTCAGTACGCCGGGCACATGAGCTACCCTCAATGAACGCAGGTTGAGATGTGCCCATTCCAAGAGGTGTTTTACCATCTCGAAAAGGCATTTCGAGGTGAGCCCGCCTTGACGATTTATATATGGCACCACCGTCATGCTGTCTGATCGGACTAGCACATGGTGTCCCTTCAGGACTGGCAAGAAGGTCTGAAGAGCTCGACATACTGCAGTCAGTTCGAGGCAGTTGATGTGTAGCTGGCCTTCTGCGTTCGTCCAGGAGCCGAAGGTCGGTCTGCCGTCGCACAGAGCTCCCCAACCTGTGTTGGATGCGTCTGTCGAGACAACTTTCCTTCTGTAAACCAATCCCATAGTCACGCCTGACTTGAACCACTGTAGGTCTGGCTTAAAACCCTGGGTGGATTTGCGAGAGGATCTGATTCAATGTAGTAATGCTGAACGGCCGTTTCATGAGGGCACGGTTCAGGCGCCTGAGATCGAGGATGGGCCGCAGGCCGCCCTTCTTTTTGGGGACGAGGAAGTAACGGCTGTAGAAGCCTGACTCGTTCTGAGCTGGTGGAATTGTTTCTACGGCTCCCTTTGCCAGCAAATTCTTTACCTCGGCTCGCAGAATGTGAGCGTTCCTGCTGTGCACTGAGATGGAGACCACGCCGTTGAACCGCGGGGGTCTTCGAGCGTATTGAAGTGAATAACCTTGTTCTATAATCCCCAGAACCCAATGAGACACTCCGGGGATGGCCCGCCAGGCCATGAGTGTGTCGCCGTGTAGGGACTCGACACTCATGATAACTGGAAGAGAAAATTTGCTCTCTTTTTGAAAATGTTTGTTTTTTATTTTTTTTCGCTATCACAGCGGTTATGACGAGAACTTGCCCCCTCCTCTTCCTTTCCAGCGGATCAGGACGATGCCGGGGGCGCAGGGTCCAAGTTCAGCTTGGACCAGTGTCCTTGGGGCTTTGGAAGGGGATAGCATCTGGCCGACCGGGAGCGCTCAGGCTTCTCAGGCTTTTGAGCAGGCTGAACGGGCCTTCTTATATTAAGAAGTACATCTTGTAATAATAATAATAATAATAATAATAATAAATTAATGTGATATTTTAAAAAATATGCATTATTATTATTATAAGAATATCGGTTATGTGTGAAGGCGCTTTTAGAATGGTCCCGTGATTCACAACAATTTCTGGAACAAACATACTGCCACTGGCACCCAGAACTGAACGGAGTGCTTGAGGGCACGACAGAGGGCGTTTCTGGGGTGGTCCGGCGCTTGCGAGACCTTGCCCCCTCCTCTTCCTTTCCAGCGGATCAGGACGATGCCGGGGGCGCAGGGTCCAAGTTCAGCTTGGGCCAGTGTCCTTGGGGCTTTGGAAAGGGATAGCATCTGGCCGACCGGGAGCGCTGTCGGGGCTCAGGCTTTTGAGCAGGCTGAACGGGCGATGGCGCAGCTTTAGCTGGCTGCTGCAGGCTTGGGGCGACTGGTGGCCATTGCAGAGCTGGAGCGTTTCGGCAAGAAGTGTCGCATGGCCTGGGACGACTTCTGAGCCACGGTGAATCGCTCTGCAAACCCTTCGACGGCAGGTCCAAGAAGCCCCGTAGGGGAGACCGGGGAGTCGAGGAAGGGAACCTTGTCAGCCTCCTTAATCTCTGTGAGGTTTAGCCATAAGTGGCGCTCCAGCACCATTAGATTGGCCATTGACCTCCCTATGCCCTGCGCTGTGGCCTTGGTAGCAGCTCCCTGAAAGCTGTGGCATCAGGTCCTGACTCATCCATGGGCTGGAGGAGTTTGGCCTGAAAGACCTGGAGCACAGCCATGGAGTGTAGAGCTGAGGCGGCCTGCCCAGTGGAGGAATACGCTCGTCCAGCGAGGGCAGAAGTCGTCCTACAGGGTTTGGAGGGGTGAGCGACCTTCGCTTTCCATCCAATGGCAGTGGGCAGGCAAAGGTGCGCAGCCACCGCCTCGTCGAGAGGAGGCATCCTCTCGTCACTCTTTTCTTCAGCGCCGTCCACTGAGAGAGCAGAAGAAGAGTTAGAGCAAAGGCGGGTCGAGTAGGCCTGGCGGCGCTCCGGCAGGAACCATTCGTCCAGACGGCTAGGAGTGGGCTCCTCCGGCATAGACCACTCCAATCCCAGCTCCTCAACTGCCTTAGAGAGGATGGGGAAAAGTTCGGCATCCATCCCTGGCTTAGAGTCGCTGGGCTCGGCAGATGATGAAGGGGCAGGGTCAGCAATAGAGCCCGACATCTCCTCCGCGTCTGATGCTATTAGAGACATGCTGTCAACTAATAGCTCATTCTCGACGGCACCGAACGAGACCATGTCGCTCGCATCAGCTGAGGGACGCTGGTCTGCGTGTTCGAAGAGAACGGGTGAATACTCTCTGCTTGGCAGGGCCGAGGCGCACGGGATCTGGGCCGGCGCGAGCTTGCTCTACGGCGAGCGTCTTCAAGTCCTGAAGGTCAGGGAAGGGAAGATCGTCGTCGCTGAAGGAGAATTGATTTGAGATCCAATGGTGAAATGCCCGCTTATATAGCCAGATGGCCCCGCCCATTTTGGCGGGCTCCATCGCCATAGGCTCGTGCAGCACCACTGCCGAGCCATTGGTTCATTTTATAATCACTGCACGAACCAATGGCCATGCAGTTACACTGCGTGATTGAATAAGTCTTCAGTCCTCGGAGAAAAATTAGTTTTCTCCATAAGCATCTAGCGACGCAGTACGAGTGAAGTATCGATAGGGAACTGTATTATAGCGGATATGAGTGTTCCGTTCAAACAATCTTATTTGTGGGGACTTTGGATTTACATCACCTGTACAAAGGGACTGTACACAGTGATATTAGAGCAAAGAGACCCATATCTTGTGTCCCGTAATTGGCTGTTTGCACAGTGTGAACAACCAATAGCCATGGTCGGTGAGTTATTTACTGAATCAGACGCAGTAATTGAATTGTCCACAGTCCTCTAAACCTGCTATAATTTAAAGAGGAGTAATTAAAAATAATAATAATAATTAAGTAAATGAGCCCAGGCTTAATTTTATTCAGCTCATTCAACAGCAGGTGTGTTTCTTTGTTACACTTTCAACATTTTTTATTTTATTTTATTTTATTTTATTTTAAAGCATCATTTTCCAAAAGAGAATGATGGTACATGTCTGAGTAATGCTACAATACAAATACAAACAAGCAAGCAAGCAAGCAAATAAATAAATAAATAAATAAATAATTGGTAAATTGTCAAATAATCACTAAAACTCAAAGATCTTCATACAAATGGGTAAGATAAAAGTTTGTTTTAGATTATTTTGGAAAAAAAAAAAAAGCAAACAAAGCAAACAAATCCATAGATTTATTACTACTGTATATTAAGAAGTACATCTTGTAATAATAATAATAATAATAATAATAATAATAAATTAATGTGATATTTAAAAAAATATGCATTATTATTATTATAAGAATATCATAAAGCAAAAAAAAAAAAACTGTATTTAGGTATAAAAATTTAAAATATGCATTATTATTATTATAAGAATATCATAAAGCCAAAAAACTGTATTTAGGTATAACAATTATGTAAGGATGTTACTGAAATAAATTATCTGGTGAATTATTGTTTTCTCTTGATACTTAGCAGTTGAAAAATGGGGAGAAATGATCGATCTGTTATGAAGTCTATAAATGTATTAATAAATGTACATGTTATAGTTGACTACTTTTTTACTAAGGAGAAAAAAAAGCCCTGTGGTTCAGTAGCTGCACTCACACTCAGTAGTTCAAATATTTCAGTGACATGTCCAGCCTTAATGTCAAACACAGAGCTCTTCTGTGGAGAGTCTCTGCTGTGCTGCTCCAGTCACAGAGCAGCTCTTAAAAGCACACCTTTACAAGCCTCCTAACTGGAAGCTCTGGGGACCCACACATGGCCAAGCCTCATTTGTCTTGCTGAAAACCTGTTCGGCCCAAAAGAGAGGAAAGTGGGATTAATTTCCATCCCATCCCAGTCAGATTCAATCAGCTCTCATTGACTGGCTACTTCCCCTCGCAGACGGCACAAATAAGATCCGGACACTGCTTAATGTCACTGCCTGTTGTGCTAATGAAAACGATAGCTGCCTGCAGATGACAGGAAGCAGCTTTGAGAGGGGAGGGGTGTGCTATACCAGTGACTCCGGGGAGACCTAAATCTAATATAGATTACAGTAGCAGTGGCACAAGGGTTGTCAAATCGCCAGAAAGTTCAGACAAGAACCAAAAAAATAAAAAATAAAAAATACATTCATTTTAATAAAAAAAAAAAAATACATTCATTTTAATTATAACTATTATTATTGTTATTTGGTTGCAAATCACAGAAGGGCTTTTTACAGATAGGGTGTTCAAATCACAAAAAAATTAAAAGAAAATATTCAAATATTCAAATATTAAAAAAATAAACAAACAAATAAATGCTTAATGTCACTGCCTGTTGTGCTAATGAAAACGATAGCTGCCTGCAGATGACAGGAAGCAGCTTTGAGAGGGGAGGGGTGTGCTATACCAGTGACTCCGGGGAGACCTAAATCTAATATAGATTACAGTAGCAGTGGCACAAGGGTTGTCAAATCGCCAGAAAGTTCAGACAAGAACCAAAAAAATAAAAAATAAAAAATACATTCATTTTAATTACAACTATTATTATTGTTATTTGGTTGCAAATCACAGAAGGGCTTTTTACAGATAGGGTGTTCAAATCACAAAAAAATTAAAAGAAAATATTCAAATATTCAAATATTAAAAAAATAAACAAACAAATAAATAAATAAATAAATAAACGAATAAATAAATAAATAATACATTTTAATATATTAAATAAAATGAATCGATATGTACCAAATTATGAGGTTAATGACATCAATCACAATTATTTTAGTTATTGATAGCTATGGTTTTTGTTTCTCATTAGGTTTATATATCTAGTTACAAAATATGCAATGTATTATAACTTTAAAAATAAATACTTTCTAATTAAGAAACACTTTTTAAAGTAAACATTTTCTAGATAATACTTAAAATCATTAAACATTAAAGTATTACATTTAATGTAATTTAATAATTAATTAAATAAACACAAACAAACAACTAAATAAAATAAATAAATACATGTAATTATCAAATAAAAAAAATGAATATGTACCAAATTATGAGGTTAATGACATCAATCACAATTATTTTAGTTATTGATAGCTATGGCATTGTTTCTCATTAGGTTTATACATCTAGGTACAAAAAATACAATTTATTATAAATTTAATAGTAAATACTTTCTAATAAAAAAAGTACTTTATAAATTAAAAGTTTTTTTTAGATAATACTTAAAATCATTAAACATTAAAGTATTACATTTAATGCAATTAAATAATTAATGGAACTTTTAAAATATAAATGAAGTTACAAAGTAACAAAAGTAGCAACATTTCTTCTTTATTGATATGCATCCAAGTGAAACAAATTATGAAAAAAAAGAAAAAAATATGGTTTAAGTGGACTAAATGATTGGATAAGTCTAGGATATGTTATCGCACAGGAGTAGGACGTTTCACTGAAGATCATGATTTTTTTTTTTTTAAGGAAAGAAAATAAAATGTAAATAATAATAATAAAAATAAAACAAGTTAAATATATGCATAGTAAATACTTTCTAATAAAAAAAGTACTTTATAAATTAAAAGTTTTTTTTAGATAATACTTAAAATCATTAAACATTAAAGTATTACATTTAATGCAATTAAATAATTAATGGAACTTTTAAAATATAAATGAAGTTACAAAGTAACAAAAGTAGCAACATTTCTTCTTTATTGATATGCATCCAAGTGAAACAAATTATGAAAAAAAAAAAAAAAATATGGTTTAAGTGGACTAAATGATTGGATAAGTCTAGGATATGTTATCGCACAGGAGTAGGACGTTTCACTGAAGATCATGATTTTTTTTTTTTTTAAGGAAAGAAAATAAAATGTAAATAATAATAATAAAATTAAAACAAGTTAAATATATGCTTGGGTGCATTTACAATAAGACAATTCACAATAAGATTAGAAGAGATAGGGTGCATTTCCATTTCACAACAACTTAAAATTAGCTGCCTCTGAAGGAAGGAGGTCCCTATCAAGGGGAACATCATATTTGTGGGTACTTGCCATGAAAAACCCTACATGAGTACATCTAGTGATTCTGAACCGACTGCCCTGCAAAAGAATGGAACAGCAGGAGTGTCGTGGCACAGACCTGTAAAACACACACAGAGCGGAGGATGAGATGTGATTTGAGTTGTGTGTCACACTAATGCCACTTGCAGACTTATTAAGCTCTTCACCATGGCGACGATGAGTCATTCACCAGCTCCAGACCCTTGCCATTGTCACTGTCAGACAGCTTCCACGAGAAAATAAATAAATTAATAAATATATTCAATGTTTTAAAAGCACATCTAACGCTCCTACATTAAGTCAACATATCCAGTTCTTCTCGGTCTAAAAAGCATAAATACATCCCAGTCTACATGACATTCATTTGGCTGAAAAGAGGCTTTCATATGCATGCAAATAACTGCTGATATTGATCTTTATCATATTAAAGTCAGTGTTAAGCAAGCTCCACCAAAAATTATTTACTGTGAATAATATTTTTATTCAGCAAGGACACATTAAATAAACAAAACAAAAAAAAAGAATTATAATGTTACAAAATATTTCTATTTCAAATAAATGCTGTTCTTTTAAACATTGTTCATGAAATTCTGAAAAAAAAATTACCATCTTTAATGAACAAAAGGAACATAGACATAGCAGGAGAGGTTGACATAAGACAGAATGCAGGACTCAGGAAACACAGGGCTTATGTACAAGAATTAAACAAGACACACCTGGAATCAATAAACATCATTAACATAGGAAACACCTGGGAACAATGAACATAAACACGGGAGAAACTGGGTCATGGAAGGCACATGGGGAGAAAAACACAAGACAGGAACACAGGACTGACATTACTCCCCCCTCCCCGAAGGCACGTCCACGCGCCACAGAACATCCAATGGGGAAGTGGGGGGGAGCCCCTCAGGACAGGCTTACACGGGATGGCAGGCCTCCAGAGCGGTACCCGTTCCAGGACCCATGGCGGATCAGGCAGTTCAGGGAGCCATGGCGGATCATGCAGTTCAGGGAGCCATGGCAGAACAGGCAGACTAGGAATCCATGGCGGAGCAGACAGTTCAGGAGGCCATGGCAGAGCAGGCAGCTCGGGGAGCCATGGCGGAGCAGACAGTTCAGGAGGCCTTGGTGGAGTAGACAGTTCAGGAGGCCATGGCAGAGCAGCCTCTGTGGCCCTGGCCTCGGCACCCGGCCCGGCCTCAACGGCTCCCTATAACAAAAAAAAATCCTTGGGGAAACTATTGGCTTCTAAGACCCTCCGTGGGCCTGACGTAGGAGCAGCGGCCCTCCCTGGGCTTAACGTAGGAACTGAAGCCCTCCTTGGGCTGGACGTGGGAACTGGAGCCCTCCTTTGGCTGGACGTGGGAACTGGAGCCCTCCTTGGGCTGGACGTGGGAAATGGAGCCCTCTTTGTGCTGAACATGGGAACTGGAGCCCTTTCTGGAGCGGACTCAGGGGCTGGAGCTAACAGTCTTTTCCTTCTTATATTTCTCCTCTGGTTTGGGAACTTAGGCCGGCGGGCATGACAACGGAGCGGCTGGCTGACTTGACTCCAGGCACTGGAGGATTCCTTCCCTCCAGTTCAGTCCTACAGTCCTAAAACAAAACACTTTCTTGAAATGGAAACCAAAACACGGGGGAGAAGGGGCGCCGCTTACTGTTTCTGTTTTGGTTCAGTCTCCTGTCACAGTGCTGCTGCTGTGTTGGAGCGCGGAGCGAAGGTGCGAGGAGACGTAGGAGAATTTACCATCTTTAATGAACAAAAGGAACATACACATAGCAGGAGAGGTTGACATATAAGACTGAACGCAGGACTCAGGAAACACAGGGCTTAAGTACAAGAACTAAACGAGACACACCTGGAATCAATAAACATCATTAACATAGGAAACATCTGGGAAC
This sequence comes from Sinocyclocheilus rhinocerous, assembly GCF_001515625.1. NCBI lineage: Eukaryota > Metazoa > Chordata > Actinopteri > Cypriniformes > Cyprinidae > Sinocyclocheilus > Sinocyclocheilus rhinocerous. The sequence continues at coordinate 1,525,041 of NW_015661984.1, read as the reverse complement.
AACGAACATAATCACACACGGGAGAAACTGGGTCATGGAAGGCACATGGGGAGAAAAACACAAGACACAGGAACACAGGACTGACAATTAATCAGTGTATAACTATTAGTAGTATATAACTATTTTTAATAATAATAATAAATGTTTCTTGAACAGCAAATCAGTATATTAGAATGATTTCTGAAGGATCACGTGACACTGAAGACTGGAGTAATGTTGGTGAAAATTACATTTAAATTTAATTAAAATAAAAGCAGTTTTTAAATTGTAATAATATTTCACAATATTGTCGTTTTCAATCAAATAAAAGCATCTAATAAAAGACTTCTTTCAAACAAAAAAAAAAAAAAACTAAAGTAAAAAATAAATCTTACTGACCACAAATATTGAATGGTAGTATACATGACAACTTTTTTTTTAATTTAATTTAATTTAAGTACTTGGATCAGATAGCTGTATTTCTATCTGATCCAAGAATCTATACTGAACCAAGAATATATACCAAGTATCCAAGTGTATTGTATTTTTCATGCACTGATATTAAATGCATATTTTGAGAAAACAAAAGCATTGTTTGACCTTGATAAACTAGTCGCATGCATTGATCAGGTGTGATTTTGGCCCATTCTTCCAGAGTCTTCCAATCTTGAAGGTTCTGTGGGCCTCTTCTATGAACTCTGATCTTTAGTTATTTTCTATTGGATTCAAGTCAGGTGATTGGATGGGCCATTCTAACAGCTTTATTTTCTTTCTCTGAAACCAACTGATTGTTTCCTTGGCTGGGTTTGGGATCATTGTCTTACTGAAATGTCCACCCTTGTTTCATCTTCATCATCCTGGTACTGTAGGTGTTGGGACTGAACCAGCTAATATTACTTTCACTGACGAGGGGCAGGATTGCTTTCTAATTACAAATAGATTTCAGCTGGTGTCTTGGCTTTCCATGGTTTTTATGCACCTCCCTTTCTTCGTGGGTTCAATACTTTTCCCCTGTGTAATTCCATTTTATTACACATAACTTAATTTCTGAACTTATTTGTTTTGTTTTCTTTTTATGTATGGCTTACTTGGGTTGTTACCGACATCTGGTGAAAATTTCATGACAACAGCACCTTTAGAAATATATTTATGGAGAAAATGGTGACATGCTCAATACTTATTTTACCCGCTGTAAATAGTAACGGTTCTAAATCATTAGCCAACTGAGAAATGTAGCTAAACTAATAGCTTTGCTCCTTGTAGCGACACAACTGCCCAACACTGATACGCAGTAGTTCCTGCAGCCTCCATTTCTGACACACTCAGGAGCACAGCCATAATCTCCTCTGTAACAGCAGGTGATAAGCTAAGCCATTGGGGAGAAAGGATATAATCTCAACTACCTACCTGGACACTTTTCTTAAGACTCCGAGCCAATCTAATTAATTCCTTGTTAAGAATTTGAACTGAGCAATATTCCCTGCTGGTTTTACGAGAAAAACACATCTGAACATGCAGGAGACAAACACAGATCTCTGACTGAGGTGTAACTTCCCACTATTGCATTTTAAGAGGCCACACTTATGCAGGTATGCTAATTACATATGCACAAGCCGTTTCCATCTAATGAAAATTAATTTATCCCTGCCAGGAAAAAGATACCATCCACTTTGGCATGGGTATAAGGATCCCAGACAAAGGAAAAAGCAATTTATTCATGCCTAACATATCTGTCCACATCTGCAGAGGTCAAGCAAATAAAATTGCAAATTGATTCCCTCACTATAATTGGGAAGCACTGTGTGTGGAGGAGAACCAGATGCATGATCTCTGAAGACTGACAGTTTCAATAAGTGTCAAGGAGGACTTTCTTGCATCCACGTCAGCAGAAGACACTTCTGGGTCCTGAAGAAGCCTCTTCAGATGGTCACTGACAAAAATATGAATCTATACATACACACAGAGGATCAAGGAAGAGAAGAGCTGTAGAAGTCGAGTTCTTCTAAAGGGATGAGACTGTACAGTTGTGTGTTTGTGTGTGTACCTGGTATTAACGTACATTTTTTTAGGTTCCCATGAGGAAACAAGCTTATAAATAATACAGAATTAAATGTTTTGAAAATCTGAATTAGCAGAAAGTTTTCTGTAAGGGGTAGATTTAGGTGTTGGGTTAGGGTAAGTGGGTTATAAAATACAGTCTGTACAGTATAAAAACCATTACATCTAAGGAATATCTCCACAAAAAAATGGAAACCAGTATGTGTCAGGTTTGCAGTCTTTGTAAAGACTAAATTTACCCACGGACTCTATGATGTTTTTAATGAACAAAGGTAAAATTTGTCATTTATGAGGTAAAATTAGCCCAGCATTTAGTCAATATGAAATGACATTGGATTAACGTGTACAACTCAATCTGCCTGGTTAAAATGTGTAACTTTACGTGCTGGGTTACTATATGTTGGGTTACTAACCCAACATATGTTCTGTCCATTATGTACCCAGCGCTGGGTTACCAATTTGGTTATTTTTAATCCAACCATTTTAGAGTGCAACAATGGAAAAACCTGAAAAACCTATCATTGTCTAAACCAACCCAACAAGAAAACCAGAAAATTCACTTTTCAAAATTAATCATTTAATTTCATACTTGACTGTAAAAAAAGGCAAAAGCTGCATCCAAATATTCCTACTGTCCTACTATATACTATGCAAAAACAGTACACCAAAAGAGCAGCATGTCCGTATACATATTCAAAAAACAGTAGGCAAAAAATACCTGGATGAGCTACTACTTCTGTTGAGATTCGTAATAATGCCTCTGGATGGACAATATACCTTGAGGCCACTGAAGAGGAGTTGGCAGTGGAAGATGCAACAAGATGCAACTTGAGTCACATGACAATGACAACTTGACGAACAAACTGTAGAATGTTTATTGTTTATTTATTTGATAGGGACAATGTAATACTTAAAGTAATACAGAATGCAAACAAGCCGGATTATAGCAACATTGCTAATTTGCATCCGCAGTCCCTAGGCAGGGGACACAGACTCAAATACACATACAACAGTACATAAAAGACATTTTAAAGGGGTCATATTATGTTGCTAAAAAGAACATTATTTTGTGTATTTGGTGTAATGAAATGTGTTTATGAGGTTTAAGGTAAAAAAAACACATTATTTTCCACATACTGTACATTATTGTTTCTCCTCTATGCCCCGCCTTTCTGAAACGCGTCGATTTTTACAAAGCTCATCGGTCTGAAAAGCGAGGTCTGCTGTGATTGGCCAGCTATCCAGTG
>NW_015661984.1:1518210-1520040 GCF_001515625.1 Sinocyclocheilus rhinocerous | reverse complement strand
TTACTTCAGCAAACTGTTTAAAACCGCATGAGAGGATTCACTCTGGAGAAAAACCTTATAAGTGTTCACATTGTGACAAGAGATTCAGTCGGTCAATACATCTGAAAACACAAGAGGATCCACACTGGAGAGAAACTGTACACATGCGATCAGTGCGGGAAGAGTTTCACACTAAAAGGAAACCTTACAGCGCATATGAGAGTTCATTCATATGGGAGAGAAGCTGTTCACTTGTGATCAGTGTGGAAAAAGTTTTACACAATCAGCAAAACTTAAGAATCACATGAACATCCACACTGGAGAGAAACTGTACATATGTGATCAGTGTGGCAAAACGTTTTTGAGAGCTTCAACCCTGAAGAAGCACCTGGATGTTCATATAAAAGAGAAGCCACATTCAAGTCATTTGTGTGGAAAGAGTTTTTCATGTCTACAAAATTTGAAAGTACGTCAGAAAATACATACTGCTGTGAGGGATCATATGTGCTTTGAGTGTGAAAAGACTTACTTCAGCAAAGTGTTTAAAACAGCACCAGATGATTCACACTGGAGAAACACCTTATAATTGTTCACACTGTGACACAGGGGTGGCGCCAGAGAATTTAACGCAGATGCTGAGGGGGTGCTAGATCATTGACGGGGAGCTGGGTAATTAGTAGTAAATATCATAAAAATATGTTGTTATTAATAATAAAATAGCCTAAATCGTCCACTCGGTTTTGTAACATTTTATTACCTGATTATTTGGCTCATCACAATTTGATTAAAATGTTTTGTTTTATGAAATTAAACAAGCAGCCTTTAGATCAGTCAGTTCCCAAAGATTTTTATACAGTCCACCTAAAATTCACTGAACAAGCATTTCGGAATGCGAGTCAAAGGCAAAAGGCAATATGACATCAAAAAGCACTGGGGATATTGTTATTGTTTATTTATTTGATAGGGACAATGCATGTTAATGAACATTTGTAGTAATACAGAATGTAAACAAGCCGGATTATAGCAACATTGCTAATTTACATCCGCAGTCCCTAGGCAGGTACACACAAGGACACAGACTCAAATACACATACAACAGCACATAAAAGACATTTTAAAATTTCTAAGTAAAATGTTTACACAACTGATTCGTCATAAGCCAGTTTTTGAAATGATCTTTAAAGGTATGATAAGTAGAACATTGTCTTATTGACTGCGGTAAGCTATTCCAATATTTACTCCCTATTACAGATAATACTTTCTGTCCAAAAGATGTTCGCCTATATGGCACCTCACAGTCCCCTCTAATAATAGACCTAGTACCAATACTACAATCTGTCCTCGGTTTTATAAATTAATTTAAAGGAGGGGGAGCAAGCCCATTCAAGACCTTATAAATAAAACATGCATATTTAAATTTTCAAAACTCAATAGATTGTTTTTTTAGAATATTACAGTAATGAAATTACAGGTTGTTTTTTTTATCTAACACTATTTTATCTCGCCTTCTTATACAATGATTCTATTGTCTTTAGAGTTGTGCCACTCAGAAATGACCAACTATTAAAACAATACTCAATATGAGGAAAAATCATTGAATATAAACACAACCTAGCAGCACAGACTGTCAAAAATGTCCTAATATACTTAAACTTCTTTAAATTAAACTTTACAATATTAGACACTTTTTTCACATGACTTTTAAATGTCAAAGCAGATCCAAAGTCACCCCAAGGTATGTAATCTCTTTAACAATTTCAAGTTCCTCCACTCTCAAGAATACCTTAGAATGTATGATCTGTACTGGTTGTTTTGCAAACATCATACACACAGTTTTTTTTTTTTGTGTGT
>NW_015661984.1:1486885-1518157 GCF_001515625.1 Sinocyclocheilus rhinocerous | reverse complement strand
ATAATAAACCTGATTTGGTAAGCCATTCCTCAACATTAGTCATAGCAGAAGTCAAAGTAGTCAAAGCTTTTTCAAAGTTATTGGGCATGGGTAAAAATTGCTACATCATCTACATACAACTGAACATTTACATCTTTACATACTCCAGGTAAATCATTAATATAAAGTGAAAATAAAATTGGTCCCAAGATGGAGCCTTGTGGAACCCCCTTGGGGCAAGCAAGGTATGAAGACTTTGTACCATCAATACACACACATTGTTTTCTATTTGAAAGATACAATATTATAAAGTATAGCCTCTTCCGAAAAATTAATGATGGCCAAAAGTGTCAAATGCCTGTCTTAAATCTAAGAAGACAGCACCAACACACATTGTCAGGGCTCTGCCCTGGCAGCTTTGTCTGTGTTGTCTTTGTTTAATGTTTCTTTGTTTGTCTTGTGTTTTCACACATTGTTTTGTCTTTGTTTATGCTTGCCATGTGTTCCTGTGGTCCCACCTCCTTGTTTCCCTTGGTCACGCCCACTTGTTTAGGCCTTGTCTTGTCCTCGTTTCTGTAATTGGGCTCACCTGTCCCTCGTGTACTTTCCTCCCTTTATATTGTGCTGTTTTTCCTCTTGTGGTTGCTGGTTCTTTTTGTGCCATAGAGATAGTTACTGACTTACTGCGCTATATTCCAGTCTTTCCCTGCTATTGTGTATCCTTGTTGTAGATTATGCTTTTGATTTTTCTATCTTCTGATTTTGGTTTTGTTCTTTAGTGTCTTGCTTAAATTTACTTGTAATTTATTTAGTAGTTCATCAATCTTGTTTCTACTCCTGAGCCGTTTAGATTTTATACTTTGGTTGTTTTTTTTTTTGTCTAAACCTAGATCTGCTGTTCTCTGCTCTGGTTTTCTCCCCATCCTTCCGCCCTGATTTGACCAACGAGTGAGACTACCCCAGACTGTTTACCTCTCAGGGCATTGATCTTTCCCTGCTGGTTGGAGCTGTCCCAAGATTGTCCACCCCTGTGCTGTGAACTTGTGTCTTCAATAAATCTTGTTTCACTCATTCTGCGTTTGGGTCCCTTCCTGTTGACCGTGACACACATACTCTTATCTAACAAGCATTTGACTTTCTCAACAAAGACAATTAGCTGATTCTGCTGAATAATTACTGCGAAAACCAAACTGCATTGGATGTAAAGAAGTAAAACTATTATTTAGATTAGTCAGAAGCTTAGCTACCTATGAGGCGCCACGTAGGATTTAAATCAAACTTCGTTTATCAATACATAAAACACGTGCATATACACCTATAAATTACTCACATATACATGTATACTATTGGCTGTTCAAAAATACATATATGAAATACACGTGCACACTAATATGAAATCCATGCCAATACATTATGTTAGTAATGACTGCATATACACTTGTGAATAACTTGCGTATACATACAAAGTTGACGCATGCATACACCTATAGACACTCGCTTATACGTATAAACTCGATCCGTGCATATACACCTACAACACCACACGCACATACATATAAACTCGCTGCATGCAGACTCACCTATACATACTCGCATATACATATAAACTTGGTCCATGCATATACACCTAAAAACACTTGCACATACATATAAACTCGCTGCATGCAGACACACCTCACCTATACATACTTGCATATACATATAAACTTGATCCATGCATATACATCTATTAACACTCGCACATACATATAAACTTGATGCGCGCATACACATCCATAAAAACACTCGCGCATACATACAAAATAAAATTCACTAACGTATACAGTTCAGATAAGACGTATGCTTTAGTTGTGTACATATATGGGTGATTCTTAGACTATGGGCACTTTTATGTTCTTTGGTCATATTTATAAAAATACTTGACAAAAAGTGGGGACGCAACTTTAAAATCTTATTAAACATGCATGTATCATTAAAAAACAACCTTGCTTTGATAGGAGATATTATTAAGTGTTGCTTTTGATAAAACAAGCTCTTTTTCATCATTAAAAATTTTTTTTAAATTGATTTTATTGCATATGAATGATTGAACCCTTCTCTGTGGACACACTGTTTTAGTTGTAGTGAGAGGACATTAAGAAACATAGATTTGGTATAATAATGAGAAAATTAAATTTAAGGTGATAATTGTGTTAAATACATTCTATTATTTATCCCTCATGACATTTAAAATTGAAAATATTTTTATTTTTAAACCTAATAGCAGTTACACTTGCTGGACCTGTTTTGTCCCATGTCTCAAGAATGACTGTTTTTTATTTTCGTGTGCAAGTTGCAATGAAGACGATATAGTCGATTTCTTTAATAGCGCATTACAGTGCCTAACGCGTATACAGCAAGAGCCGAGAGAGACACTTTATCGAGATTTAGATAACCATGCTAGAACAATTAACAGTCTTTTGTCCGTGGTTTGTTATTATCAAAATGCCGAAACCAGAGAATGCATCGTTATTCTCGAGACGCTGTACCACACACTGCGCCAAATCACGCATCCGCTTGATATTGGAAGACCTGCTGGAGCTAGACTAAGAGCAGTCCCACCACCTACATCTATCACAGGCCACAGAGGTCGTCCGAGATATGACATTTCGTATGCACAACTGTGCCATTGTCTGCGGCTTGGGTTTAACTGGCAGGGAATAGCATCCTTATTAGGAATAGATCGCCTCACTTTGTTCCAGCACAGGCAGCGTCTTGAAATCAGACCGATGGAGTTTGCAGAACTGTCTAACTATGAGTTGAACACACTTGTCAGACAGATTTTGCAAAGAACCCCAAATGCAGGCGAGACCTACATTCTGGGTAGTCTCCGGTCTCGCTCTATCCGCATCCAGCGTTGGAGGGTGAGACAGTGTTTACATGAGATAGATCCTATTGGAAGGTCACTCGGGCGCCGACGTGCTGTCAGAAGAAGAATTTATTCTGTGCAAACTCCTAACCAACTCTGGTATGTCCAGCAGTTATTTGACAACTTCATTAAAATATCCCTTAAAATGAACTAATATTAATGAATTAAGTATGGTATTTATGTTGTAATATAAATCATCCCGCAAAAATCATGTAAGCAACACTTTTACTAAACGATGGTTAATTTTCCTATTCCACGTGACATTATAAAACAATTAGAACAGTACAATTAAACACTTAAAAAATATAAGCTACTAATGAATTATCTCTCTTAACAGGCATATAGACGGAAAACATAAACTGGTCAGATGGAGGCTGATTTTCCACGGGTGTGTTGATCTTCAACCAGCCTGGCGCTGTCGGCAATGCTTCTTAATGGCCTTAGACAACCTGCGTTGGCAAGGTAGTCCATAATGGGCTCAGTTGAGTGTTGTAGCTCTTCAAGAGTTGTGGCTTCAGAAACCTGTATGTGAGCAAATGGCATGTGCATTTCAAATTTAAGTTAGAAATATTTCAGAGAAAGTTTTCTATAAACAATATTGTTATACTAAGCTATGGCTTTTATAAATGGAACACATTTTTAAGTAAATCTGAGAAAGCATGATGGTATAAGTAAATGAAACGTTTATACTGCAGTTTTAAGCAAACCTTTTTGATTTTATTATAAAGCTCGCAGTCAGCTACATCGTCCAAGACAGGTATGCACATGTCTGGCCCCTGAACTAAACTGTCAAATAGGGTCTTAGAGAAACAACCCGGTGCAGGTCCTCCATGTACAAGGCTGACTGCAACTGCTCTCCCTGCTATGAAATACCTGTTCTCCCTGATGGCTGACATAAAATTAGAGAACACATGTCAATACAACAGCCTTCACAGATCCTTAAAATCACAATTATGCAATGTAGAATAAAAGTTCTCAAATCTGTACAACAAACAGCACAAATATAATGTATACCTTGGGAATCAAGAGCCAAGTTGAGACTGTCCTCTTTTCCCTCAAACATTGATGACTGCATTAGTGCCACCAGGAGTAGCCGTAAAAATTCTCGCCTTGGACCACCCAGATCAATAGCCTCTTCATACTTTCCTTTATCATCAGAAAACCTGATCACCATTCTGTTATTTGGATTGTATGAGAGTCTTGTAAATCCCCGTACAGCACCATCCAGCACAGATGCACGGTTGATATTAAACTTGCAGGTTTGATTGGAGTTTATTTTTGTTGCAAGTTCTTCCAATATTTGCTTGATGGGGATTTCCACAGCAGGGGGGATTCTGAAGTAGTACAGGTTTTATTATTAAAATTTCATTATAATACAAAAACATATAAAATAATATCAATATATCATGTGTTACACAAAAGGGCTGCATGGTAGGGAATGTGTATTCCAATCACTATTAAATCAGACTGATTGAAAAAAGGTGCAAACTCTGCAGGAACTTAGTGAGTTGTCATGTTTTTCCATAGACTGGTAAAACTATTTGTAGTTAAAAAGGTTATGTTTTTGTAATCAAATTCTACAATTATATACATTTTGTAGTTTTGGAAGAGAACAACACATTGTTAAGTGAAGTTACAATGACTGAATCCTCTGTTTAGTAACAATGCAACTACTGGAATGAATCAGTAAACAAGGTGTAACCAACATTTATGGTAAGAAAAAAAAATTATTGGTGATGTCAAAAAATTAAAATAATTGAGAATCCTATCACAACTGAACTGAAATATCAATAATAAAGGTAAATACAGTTAAAGGAAATGGTGTACTTTGTAGTGTAATGGTCTGATACATGTCCAAAATTTTGAAAATTAAAATTTTGATTTTAAATTAGAATTAGACTGAATAACTGAATAATACTCACGTCTGGTCCTCAATGCTTGCCATTATGGCACAGCAAAGATCTTCATCCTCTTCCTCATCTTCAGACGCTGCCCGAATAAGGGAAAGGTAGGTATCATAATCACCATCCCAGGAAGCAGATCTGAAGGACTGGTCATTGTGCCAACAATGGGCTGGTGAGTTATGTCTTGTGCAAGGCTGGCCACTGGCAGAGGACTGCACACCGATGGAACTGGCGGAGAATTGAGCTCTTGTGGAGGATTGAACTCTGGTGGAGGACTGCGCAACGATGGAACTGGTGGAGAATTGAGCTCTTGTGGGGGATTGAACTCTGGTGGAGGACTGAAAAGTAATGCTGTAAACTGAAAACTAAGAAGAAATGAGGTAATGTACATTAGACAAAGACCAAAAGTGCTAGGAAAGTCAAAAGCTCTTAATGCATTGTGTTGCCTTCTTGAGCATCAGTAAATGTTTTCACCTTTTGTAATAGTTGTGTAGTCCCTCAGTTGTCCTCAGTGTGAAAATATGGATCTCAAAATCATACAATCACTGTTGGAAAGGGTTCAAATATACAGAAGATGCTGGAAGACCAAAGAATGTGCAGGAGCTGAAGGATTTTTCTGAAGAACAGCAGGCAGTTGAACTGCTCAGGACCAACAAAGAGACTCATGAACAACTATCACAAAATACAAAAACAGTCGACACACAGTATTAAGATTGAAGGGTATGTAATCTTTTTTGAATGGGGTCATTTTCATAAATTCAGTTATTATTTTGTCTTGTGGAGTATATGTAAACATCTGTTATGTGAAATAGCTTATTCAGGACAGTACTAAATAAAAAATAACATGCAATTTTCATGATCCCTCGTGTTTTGTTTCAATTATTAACATTTTGCACATTCTGCAAACTAAACTTATGAGCACAACTGTATATGGCCTAAAATAACCCTAAACCCTATAAGGAAGCCCATATGGAAAAAAATAAAAATAAATTAAACTTCATAAAAAAAAAACACCAGTCTTACCAAGAGTAGTGGTCTTGAGGATTTTACGTATAAGGCCTTCAACTTGAATACCTTTAAAATCAAGCTGCCATCCAGTTCCTGACCTTCACTTAACTTAGGTGTAATGAGCTTGTTGCCACATCCCATAAGTATTTCCAAACTGCACATAATGAAAACCAGTGGTACTAATACACCATCAAATAATACATCACACAGTAAAACATTTACAATAACTATAACTTCTTTACAAAAAAATTTAAAACATATTTACCTTACATCAAGTGGCACTTTTTCTTTGAAGCCTTCTTTGATTTTTCTTAAAACCGTTGTACTGTCCCATGCTTTGTCAAATTCAAAAGCATTTAATATGTGTCCAATCTCATGCAAGTGCTGTTTTTTCTTTTGCTTTACTACGGCATTATCGTCAGGGGAGGTCAACAGTATAACATCCTTATTAAAGGTCCCATGGTATTGTGTCCTTGGCCTGTAAAAACAAACACAGCTTAACAAAAAGCAAACTTTAATTAACAGCATTTATCATAAATTACTTGACATCCTTAGTTCTGAAAATGGCTAAGCTCACTAGTGGGACTGGGACTTTAGTTGGGAAGACATTTTATACTTCTTAACTATAGAGGCAGGAAATTGTACTCTGTCTGTCTGTCTCTGTCTGTCTGTCTGTGTCTCTGTCTGTATCCGTATCTGTGTGTGTGTGTGTCCCAGTGCCAGAGCAGATTTTTTTCTTACTTTTTCTAGATCGAGACTGCCAATTACCATACTGCTGGCGAGTGTGATATCGTGGTCCGTGAACTTCGCCGGCGGATTATGTTGGCATTGTTTGCCTGTTATTGATGCTTTGTACACCAGGCGTCGATGGCCGAAACAAAGTGCGCAATTCAGATTCTGTTTCTGACTGCAGTTGAGCAGAAGGCGACACATTGGATTCAACTGAAATAGCAATTGATCTTATAATAGTGGGCGAAGCAAGAACATTTTGCAAACTGCTAATTGCTTCAGTTGTACGATCCCTGTCCATGATTGCAAATGCGGCAATTACACAGGTTACTTCTGTTTACGCTAGGGATGGGCGATACCCCTTATTTTGTTTTCGATACGGTACCGATATTTTTCAAGGCAGTATCGTCGATATCGATACCGATTCGATACTTCTGCACTAGAAAATAGTTCTATCCTACACAATTATTCGCTAACAAAGGTTATTCGTCCAATTCAATGCATATTGTACGCATTATTATTATTATTATTATTATTATTATTATTATTATTATTATTATTATTATTAAATAAACAAAACCACTGGTAAATAAAACGCACCTTAGTATCGATATTTTTTGTTTGAGTATCGATACTTTCGATACTCGCGTCAGTATTGATATATCGATACTTCGGATCGATACGCCCATCCCTAGTTTACGCTCAAACGACTTCCTTTTAAACTGAAATGCCTTCCGTTTGCACTGAAAAGTTCACGCACATCCACATATGAAATCACTTGCATATATATGTATGTACACAACTAAAGCATACGTCTTTCTTACCTGAACTGTATACGTTAGTGAATTTTATTTTGTATGTATGCGCGAGTGTTTTTATGGATGTGTATGTGCGCATCGAGTTTATATGTATGTGCGAGTGTTTATAGGTGTATATGCATGGACCAAGTTTATATGTATATGCGAGTATGTATAGGTGAGTCTGCATGCAGCGAGTTTATATGTATGTGCGTGTGGTGTTGTAGGTGTATATGCACGGATCGAGTTTATACGTATAAGCGAGTGTCAGCAGGTGTATGCGTGCGTCAACTTTGTATGTATACGCAAGTTATTCACAAGTGTATGCATTCATTACTAACATAATATGTATTGGCATGGATTTCATATTAGTGTGCACGTGTATTTCATATATGTATTTTTGAACATCCAATAGTATGTATATGTGAGTAATTTATAGGTGTATATGCACGTGTTTTATGTATGTATTGATAAGCGAAGTTTGATTTAAATCCTACGTGGCGCCTCATAGAATAGCCTTAGAAATCATGTATACTGTGCCCATACGTTACCACCACAGATGGCATTCAGTTGTCAGTTGTGTGATTGTGCTGAGCTTTCTTCAGAGAAAGATTATTTTGTTCACATAGGGACACACCTTAAAAATGGTCAGACTTGTAGTTGTGCATTTCTAGGCTGTAGTTTTGAGACCAGCCTCTATGGTCCGTACTATTCTGTTCAGATGAGCAGGAAAATAGTTCTATCCTACACAATTATTCGCTAACAAAGGTTATTCGTCCAATTCAATGCATATTGTACGCATTATTATTATTATTATTATTATTATTATTATTATTATTATTATTATTATTATTAAATAAACAAAACCACTGGTAAATAAAACGCACCTTAGTATCGATATTTTTTGTTTGAGTATCGATACTTTCGATACTCGCGTCAGTATTGATATATCGATACTTCGGATCGATACGCCCATCCCTAGTTTACGCTCAAACGACTTCCTTTTAAACTGAAATGCCTTCCGTTTGCACTGAAAAGTTCACGCACATCCACATATGAAATCACTTGCATATATATGTATGTACACAACTAAAGCATACGTCTTTCTTACCTGAACTGTATACGTTAGTGAATTTTATTTTGTATGTATGCGCGAGTGTTTTATGGATGTGCATGCGCGCATCGAGTTTAAATATGTATGTGCGAATGTTTATAGGTGTATATGCATGGATCAAGTTTATATGTATATGCGAGTATGTATAGGTGAGGTGAGTCTGCATGCAGCGAGTTTATATGTATGTGCGAGTGTTTTTAGGTGTATATGCACGGATCGAGTTTATACTTATAAGCGAGTGTCTATGTGTATGCATGCGTAAACTTTGTATGTATACGCAAGTTATTAGTGTAAGTGTAAGTATAAGTGTATATGCATTCATTACTAACATAATATGTATTGGCATGGATTTCATATTAGTGTGCACGTGTATTTCATATATGTATTTTTGAACATCCAATAGTATGTATATGTGAGTAATTTATAGGTGTATATGCACGTGTTTTATGTATGTATTGAAAAGCGAAGTTTGATTTAAATCCTACGTGGCGCCTCATAGCTACCCATTTTTCTGCTGCCTTAGATATAATCGGAAGGATACTAATTGGCCTATAGTTACTCAAATTATTTTTATCTCCAAATTTATAAATTGGGGTAACTGCAGCCACCTTCCAAGCTGATGGAACAACTGCTTGCCTAAAGGACAAATTTACCATATGTGTTATTGGGCCTACTAAGGAATCTTTATTATATTAAAAAAATAAAATTGTATCAAGTCCATATGCATCCTTTGCTTTAGAGCTTTTTAATGCGTCAATAATATTAGCTACTTCTAATTCAGTTACTTCCTCTATTTGAAAAATCGGTTGGGCACAATTAATAGGTCTATAAGTAATATATTTTAAGGTAAAAAGCTGGGTTATTCCGTCAACTGAATAAAAAAAAATGTATTAAAATTAGTAGCTATAGTTAATGGATATTTTACTAAAATAATATTAATTTTAAGTTTAAAACTTTTATCCATATTCTTTTGTTTTCCAACTAGTTTATTAATAGTTTGCCAGATTTTTTCCCCATCCCCTTTCGATCCCTCAATTATATCCATAAAAAAAACTGGCTTTGGTCTTTCGTAAAATCTGGATTACTTTATTCCTCATAGAAGTATATTTATAACGATTAGTAATAAGACCAGAATTCAATGATTTTTTTTAAGGAGCTGATCTCTATCCTTCATCAATTTCCTACATTCATTATTAACCCAGGGCAGTGTATTCCCTTTTCTTTTTATTAACCGTCCCCTTTTAGTAAGCAACTCAAACACTTCTTTAATTTTTCCCCCAAAATAATCACATCCTCCCTCTATGTCCCCACTTAGGAGGACTTCACTCCAATCTGTCTCTTTCAAAGCTATTCCAAGATTTTGTTGCTGATTTTTAGGGACTATATCCTGATAAACAGGCTTTTTAAATTAATTTAAAAAGCGTTGTTTTGTAAGTTTTCTTGAAAAGAAAATTACATTATGATCAGACAGTCCTGTCAAAAAATTATAATGCTTTAAAGTTCTTTCAGGTTTATTTGTAAACAATAAATCTATTATAGTTTTAGAATGAGGGGTTGTTCTATCAGTTGTGTAAAATTAAAATAATCAAAGATCTGTTTTAAATGTTTTCTTTCCTTCCTTTCATTCCAATTGATATTAAAATCTCCCATGATAATTACTTCCTTTTTCAGATCGCAATGGTTAAGGAGTTGTTTCAATTGGTCATAAAAATAGTTTACGATATGTAGTACTGTATGTAGTTTACGATACATACAGATTAAAATAAATTACATTTCAGCAGAAAGTGAAATATTCACACCAACACACTCAAGACCAAATTCACTTGGGAGCGAGACCGGAGACTGCCCAGAATGTAGGTCTCGCCTGCATTTGGGGTTCTTTGCAAAATCTGTCTGACAAGTGTGTTCAACTCATAGTTAGACAGTTCTGCAAACTCCAACGGTCTGATTTCAAGACGCTGCCTGTGCTGGAACAAAGTGCGGCGGTCTATTCCTAATAAGGATGCGATTCCCTGCCAGTTAAACCCAAGCCGCAGACAATGGCACAGTTGCTCATACGAAATGTCATATCTCGGACGACCTCTGTGGCCTGTGATAGATGTAGGTGGTGGGACTGCTCTTAGTCTAGCTCCAGCAGGTCTTCCAATATCAAGCGGATGTATGATTTGGCGCAGTGTGCGGTAGGGGCTACAGCGTCTCGAGAATAACGACGCATTCTCTGGTTTCGGCATTTTGATCATAACGAACCACGGAAAAAAGACTGTTAATTGTTCTGGCATGGTTATCTAAAAGTGTCTCTAGTGTCTCTCTCGGCTCTTGCTGTATACGCGTTAGGCACTGTAATGCGCTATTAAAGAAATCGTCTTCATCGTCTTCATTGCAACTTGCACACACAAATAAAGCACTAACAAACGTCACAGCTATTAAGGTCACTCTGAAATTCATGTCGATCGGCATGAAGAAGACATAATTTTAAGAGTTCCTTTTACACTGAAATGCCTTCCGTTTGCACTGAAAAGTTCACGCACATCCACATATGAAATCACTTGCATATATATGTATGTACACAACTAAAGCATACGTCTTTCTTATCTGAACTGTATACGTTAGTGAGTTTTATTTTGTATGTATGCGCGAGTGTTTTTATGGATGTGTATGTGCGCATCGAGTTTATATGTATGTGCGAGTGTTTATAGGTGTATATGCATGGACCAAGTTTATATGTATATGCGAGTATGTATAGGTGAGTCTGCATGCAGCGAGTTTATATGTATGTGCGTGTGGTGTTGTAGGTGTATATGCACGGATCGAGTTTATACGTATAAGCGAGTGTCAGCAGGTGTATGCGTGCGTCAACTTTGTATGTATACGCAAGTTATTCACAAGTGTATGCATTCATTACTAACATAATATGTATTGGCATGGATTTCATATTAGTGTGCACGTGTATTTCATATATGTATTTTTGAACATCCAATAGTATGTATATGTGAGTAATTTATAGGTGTATATGCACGTGTTTTATGTATGTATTGAAAAGCGAAGTTTGATTTAAATCCTACGTGGCGCCTCATAGCTACCCATTTTTCTGCTGCCTTAGATATAATCGGAAGGATACTAATTGGCCTATAGTTACTCAAATTATTTTTATCTCCAAATTTATAAATTGGGGTAACTGCAGCCACCTTCCAAGCTGATGGAACAACTGCTTGCCTAAAGGACAAATTTACCATATGTGTTATTGGGCCTACTAAGGAATCTTTATTATATTAAAAAAATAAAATTGTATCAAGTCCATATGCATCCTTTGCTTTAGAGCTTTTTAATGCGTCAATAATATTAGCTACTTCTAATTCAGTTACTTCCTCTATTTGAAAAATCGGTTGGGCACAATTAATAGGTCTATAAGTAATATATTTTAAGGTAAAAAGCTGGGTTATTCCGTCAACTGAATAAAAAAAAATGTATTAAAATTAGTAGCTATAGTTAATGGATATTTTACTAAAATAATATTAATTTTAAGTTTAAAACTTTTATCCATATTCTTTTGTTTTCCAACTAGTTTATTAATAGTTTGCCAGATTTTTTCCCCATCCCCTTTCGATCCCTCAATTATATCCATGAAAAAAACTGGCTTTGGTCTTTCGTAAAGTCTGGATTACTTTATTCCTCATAGAAGTATATTTATAACGATTAGTAATAAGACCAGAATTCAATGATTTTTTTTAAGGAGCTGATCTCTATCCTTCATCAATTTCCTACATTCATTATTAACCCAGGGCAGTGTATTCCCTTTTCTTTTTATTAACCGTCCCCTTTTAGTAAGCAACTCAAACACTTCTTTAATTTTTCCCCCAAAATAATCACATCCTCCCTCTATGTCCCCACTTAAGAAGACTTCACTCCAATCTATCTCTTTCAAAGCTAATCCAAGATTTTGTTGCTGATTTTTAGGGACTATATCCTGATAAACAGACTTTTTAAATGAATTTAAAAAGCGTTGTTTTGTAAGTTTTCTTGAAAAGAAAATTACATTATGATCAGACAGTCCTGTCAAAAAATTATAATGCTTTAAAGTTCTTTCAGGTTTATTTGTAAACAATAAATCTATTTTAGTTTTAGAACGAGGTGTTATTCTAGTAGGCTGTTCTATCAGTTGTGTAAAATTAAAATAATCAAAGATCTGTTTTAAATGTTTTCTTTCCTTCCTTTCATTCCAATTGATATTAAAATCTCCCATGATAATTACTTCCTTTTTCAGATCGCAATGGTTAAGGAGTTGTTTCAATTGGTCATACAAATCCAACTTTGCTTATAGGTTTACGATACATACAGATTAAAATAAATGACATTTCAGCAGAAAGTGAGATATTCACACCAACACACTCAAGACCAAATTCACTTGGCCATTCAATTTGTTTGCATTTGAGAATGCTTTTCACATACAATAAAACCCCTCCACCCTTCCCCTGATTCCGATCTTTTCTAAAAACATTATATCCAAGCATATTTACTACTGACTCTGAGGAGCAACTATTCAACCAAGTTTCTGATAATCCTAAAAAGTAAATATTGGAATTACAGAGTAAATATTCAAGTTGTTAGGAGTCATACTCTGGATGTTTAAATGTCCGCCAAACAATCCTTTCACTTTACATTGTGCATCCCAGACAACTTTAGCTTGATTCAATGTTTGTTCAAATTTTGTTGATCGATGCCTTTTCATGACCGGATTCCTAGGTTTGATGGATCTGTTCAAATGTACGTTCGAACAGATGGGTGTTGATAGGTAACCGAGTCAAACACTCACCACCAACATATTCAGCATTTTGCAAGCCAGCTTGCGCCTCATACAAATACACTGGATCCAGTCCACTCCGCGAACGAACACCTCCACGATTAGACACACCAGCGGCATCGTTGTTTGAGAACCCCAGAAGAGTCGGCACCACTGGGCCGACAGAAACAGGCCCGAAGCCGCCGGCATCCCCTCTAAGTAATCCACACACAGGCCAGCCGCACTACATAGACCAAGCCACGACACGGGAAGCTGAAGTCCCTGGGACAACAAGAGTGGAACATTCGTGGTCGGATTTATTAGACAACTGTTGTCAATATTCACGCCGACGTTGCCATTATATGATCGTGCCATAGGAGACTGTACACAGGCAGGACCCGTTATTCCAGATGGTTGAGGACCTGTATTAAGTTCTATATCACTAGCCAAGAGTAATATTAATGTGAGCTGAACATATCCCAGGCGTGAGTCGTTGTTGGATGACAATACCTTTTCACGAGTCACTGAGGTACAAACCGACTTTACATTCCCATTGTTTAAGATCTTAGAAAACAGTGTGTGTTGACTCCTCAAAACCAAGGGGAAAACGCCATCGTTGTTCTCATTAATATATCGATGTTGCACCGTTAGTACCAATATTACTATAATGTACGACATTAAAATCCAATTAGATGAAAGGGTATAGATGAAAGAAATCTTGATGTCGATTCTGTTGAGAAAATAGGTGGCTTTTTTGAACCACACGCAGCACCTGCCAGGTGCGTGTGATCTTTAGCCGCCATCTTTTTCATCTAATGCAATGTCCGGATTGCATTCATACTACATAGAACATGCTTCTTTAACGGTCACAAAGTAAGTTCTTAATCAAATGTAGTACCTTCTCAGTATGTGAATTTGTCGAACCAAAACTTAAGTGGGGTAAAGGAAAGGAGAAAAACAAGGACTTATGATCAAACTCTGCAAACCATTCACTAAGCACATCATTGAACTGACCCCATAACCAAACTATTTATGTTACACAGTTACTGATGCTTCTGCTTGTAGTAGATCAGCGACAACAAGACAGACACCCCTGAGTGCTGACTGGACAAGAGGCACACCTAAGTGGTTCGAGTAAATGGAAATGTAGAACTAAGCAACAAGACAAGAGTAGTCTCATATTGATACAATGAGAGAGAGAAGGTGGGAGATTAGGAGGATAATGGTGAAGAGGCGAGAGACGTGTTGCATGATTCACAAACCATGATGGCCAAGTGGATGATATGAAGTGGCCTATTTTCTTAAGTTACCATGAATGTGCTTCAACAGAACTGCAATGCTGGTTTACTGGGACAAATATGGCTGGCCAATATAAGAAAAATTTACACATCTCCATTCTGTTCAAAAGTTGCCACCCTTAATGCATCGTTTTTCCTTCTGGAGCATCAGTGAGCGTTTGAACCTTATGTAAAAAAAAAACAAAAAAAAAATCATTCAGGTACGAAAACAGTATTAAGAATCAAAGGTATGTAAGCTTTTGAATGGGGTCATTTTTATAAATTCAACTATTATTTTCTCTTGTGGACTATATGTAAGCATCTTTTATGTGAAATATCTTATTCAGGTCAGTACTAAATAAACAATAACATGCATTTTGTATGATCCGCCTTATTTTGGTAAAATTAACATTTTGCAGATCCTAAAAGGGGGATGTAAATTTTTTTACCTCAACTGTATAATACAGTTGACACATTTTTTGCACTCTCAAAAAAAGACACTGCAGAAGTAGTCTTTCAAAGGGTACTAATATGTACTTTCAAAATACTAATGTGTACCTTTATGTACTAATATGTAGCATTTATGGCTAAACAAATTACAAAGATGTACTTTTCAGTAACTGCTTTGTACCTTTTTCTGAGGGTGTACCCTTACAAAAACATACTGGGGTGGTACTATGGTACGATGATGGTTCAGATGACAATACCATGGTATTTGGCATGCTATATGATTCTTGGAGATGGTAAAACTAAATATTCTCAAAGGCCCCATGATTTTTCCAATTGCTCATGATTTACCGAATAAACAAAATATATATTGTGTGTTTGAGTGGTCCAGACGCTACACTTGATTTCGAATGTTTTTTTGATTGGTAATGTTTAATTGTTTTGTCTTATTTTAAATCATTTGAGGCCCCCTTGGAAGTTTGCTGAAGCCCCTACTTGAGAACCACTGTTTGACGAATCTGATTGGACAAAAATCTGGACATGCCCACAAGTGCGTGCAAGATGAATCATAAATACTTTAGGTCCACAATACAGTACCTTTTACATGCATATAGCTACTAAAAGTTTGCTAACATTTTGGAAGTACATTAGCATGTAGATCTAAACTAATATGTTACAATTTTCAGATATCAAGGTATTTTTCAGAGAAAAGCTGAATCCTGTATACTTATTTGCGGGGTTGATCCCACGCTGAGAAAAACCCTGGTCGTAAATCAAGGTTAAACAGACAGCATCACTGATGATGCATCTTTTTCTCATGCCGGAAGTAAAAACCAAAGTATGTGGGGAGGGACCGGCCGAACTGAATCCAAAGAGGAGGTGATGGCATCAACAGGAAGTGACACCAGGAGTGACGGGGATAGAGAGAGAGAGAGAGAGAGGAGTGGTTTGAAAGTTACACTTTACACACCTGTCTAAGTGTTAGTCGGATGCTAACAGCTAGCAGTTGAGGTAAGGGCTTAGCTTAAGAGTTAGCGTTGGTTTACACGCAGTTCTTTGTTTACACACAGGTCTGTGAAGTGGGTGCTGTTGTCAGATTAACCGGAAGAGTCTGCTCACACTTCCGGGGTCACGTGTTGCTAGGAGACCGATGCAAACTCACACCAGGTGCAAGGGTAGCAGAACTTGCACTGCCGTGAGCATGCATGGGAAACTCGTGCGGGGCATAACAGTCAGTTATGACATGTCCCATACAAATTCATTCATTAATCAAAACAGCACATTCACTTCACAGGCAATGGTGGATTCGTAGTTAGCTACGCTAGAATAACACCATTAATTTTACGTAAATGTTTCACATGAACGAATCAAAATGAAATGATTTTTGTTGATCCCACGCTGAGAAAAACCCTGGTCGTAAATCAAGGTTAAACAGACAGCATCACTGATGATGCATCTTTTTCTCATGCCGGTAATTTCCTTCCCCTCCAATGAGTCTCCACCTCTCTTCTAAAAGTTTATTGCAAGCTGGAGAACGATTTGATGGAGCCCACAATACTATCCATAAAGATTAACATTTCCCATTTTCAGACCAAGACCCTTCCATGTTTTATTCATGGAAAAGCTTGAGCTGTGTGGTCCAGAATTCTAGGAGATTTAGGTGGCGTACCAGTTGATTTGATCTGCTGTCCTACTCTTTTATTCATGAGCGTCTCTCTCTTCTTCAATGTTTGAGGAGGTGAATTAGTGGCCACTTCGGCTCTGGTGACTATGACTCTGCCACACCGAGAGCTGAATGACACCAATTTGTCTTTGTAGGAGCAAACATAATCATTGAGGAGTAGACAGTGGTATACATGCTCAAACATTCAACCTCACACAAACACAAAATACACACACATACAAACATGAACCATGACATATACAGGTGACTGCAAACACAAAGAACAAAACAATCTGGTAATGACATATGCTAATCAGTTGACAGAAAACAGAGGAAAGAGCAGGCCGGCCATCTGATCAAAGAATTAGCATAACACTGACCACACACTGATCAAAAAATGTCCAGAAAAGGTCAGCGATAGTTCATAGGTTTGACATGAACAATTATGATGAATGATTTCATCCCTCTGCAACTCTCAAGGTTATGTGCATGAATGATTTGAAATGCTAATTTCTTAGCTTGTGTTGCTGATGACACTGGTTTTCAGCTGGGTTTGCTTCAAGATTGAACACAGTACCAATATTTTTCATACAAAAGTGCTCTTAAAGTCGCAGTGTTTTCTGCTTTCTACAGTTGCCAATCATTGTGTGCGTTTTTGTTTTAGAGCCCTGCGCGGGACTGTTTTCTTAATCCCGCTCCCTCTGAATTTCTGACCATTATCGCCCGCTCCCACGATTTTTGTGTCCAGTCCCGCAAACATTCTAATATTGCATATAACTTTCGCTCATCTCTTTTGAATGAGTGCTCGCTGTTCACTTTCACTTTCGTTTACACGATCACACGCACTCTGTGTAAAGGAAGATCAGATATTTGTCAATGAGCTCAGGATCTGTTGAGCATCAAATCCTCCATTATGATCTTGTCAGCCATCTCTCCTCTCAACCTGTGATAAGTGAAATCTGACCCCTGCAGCTCGTGTTGGATGCAGGGTTGTCAAGTCTGCGGTTTTTTTTTTTCCAATTTTTTTATTCAAATGTTGAATAAATTACATTTGACTGAAATGCTTGTATTGAAACATTTTGTATTCTGCCTATGATAAAACTGTGCTGTTAAGTTTTGTGAAGGAGGGCCACTGGTAGGAAGCTTTTTAGCTGTTTATTGTCAATATGCATAACAGTGACTGTAAAATATGTATTCTAGGTATGGAAATGACATATTTTGAGTTTTGATATTTGGGATATGGCCATTGTGCTACTTTGGGCACTACGTTAACCACCAACCAATCACACCTCATCCCCCCGCCCCCGCCAGCCACTGTCCTTTTTTTGGAAAACTAAAATATGGTCACTCTATCTTAACTTTTATAAAGAATATCTCTTTGGGTTTGAGACTTTAGCCTTTGCGACTTTACGGATTTTATATATGCTTGCATATATAAATATAAAATATAAATATAAACAGCTTGTAACACTCCAAAGACAAAGAAAAACTTGAAATCGCATCATAGAACCCCTTTAAGATGATTTCATAATTTTGGAAACCAACAGTTCACCACACAAAACAATTTTGGAAGCATTTTCATTCCATTTATAACTTGATAAGAAGCATATTTATTAGGCTGTCACATATGCACTTTATTTTTATTTATTTGTTACATTTATTTATTTTTTGCTCTATTTGACCCTAACAGGTCTGCAACCAATTTTTGGGTCACAACCCACCAGTTGAGAATCATTGCCATACACGGATCAATAGTCAGGATTGTGAGAGGTGAGAGTCATGTGCTGGCGTCATCTTTACTCCTGGAGGAAGAAGGATACTACGCAAGGCAGGAGAGTGATTCAGAGCATCTCTAGGGGCTGATGGCTCCATTTAAGCTAAAATGTCACTCAGCAAAACAAGCTCCTGCCTCACATGACCCAAATACACCACTATTAGTCAACAAACTGCTTGTTTCATTCCAAACTGCTGTAAATTATTCACACATCTTGCTTTAAAGTGCTTTAACTTAGTCTCATTTATTATTTATGCAACTATGTGGTGCATTAAAAGTGAATTAATTTATTTCCTCATTATAAAACTTTTACCTCTAAACAAATGAATCATACTTCTGAAAAAAAAGGTTTAAATTAAATAAATTAAATTTAAATATTAAATTAAATTAAATTAAATTGCTGTTTATGGTTTTAAATTACTGAAATGGTTCAGTAACTAGAGTCAGAATCTGTTTTTGATAGCAAATAACAACCTTGACATAATTTATTTAATTTCCTCTTTTATGTGATGTGTAAAGTAGGTGAACACTGAACAGTCATGACAGTAACTGAATTAGACCGTGGAATTAAAGCAAATGTGATTAAACAGGAATTAAGTCATGGTACAAGGGTAAAATGTCAGAAAAATAGGTAATAGGTAGGGCTGTAACGATTCACTCGTTTTCTCGATGCATCGATTACAAAGCCTGACGATGCAATGCATCGATCTTGAAACATGGATTTTTGAATCGTGAATCGCCGATTTTGGACAGTAATCGATTTACAACGCTAAGAATCGAATGAATCGCAATTTCTATAGCGATTCAATGCTTTCAAAATATATACACATTAAATTACTACAAGCACGAATTAATGGAGACCTTGAACAGTGTTCGTGCCCTCGCATCTCTCCTTCACGTGCTGCACTATTTACCGCCTGTGACCGTCACAAGATTGCGCTCGCGCTCCGTTAGTCTCACTGACACGTTTTTTGAGCAGCTGATGTGTGATCTCTCCTTAGTAGGCTACTCGTGGCCAGTAATGCTAAAGTGAAGTAGTTTTACTTTTCTGTAGCTTTTCAATTGTTCTCGGTCATACCGACGACATTACCTGAGCAGTCGAAGGCTGGACAGAGCAAAAATATAAGTGTCTAAAGCATACGCACAGTTCCATTGAATGATAAATGTGTTTTAATAACAATGTCGCTGAACCAAATGTACGAAGGAAACTATTAAAATAACCACAGCATTAACAACAACCTTGAAATAAGAGCGCGAGATTTATCAGATGCATGAAAGTAGCGTTTGTTGCTATAGCAAACAGACACCGGGCGCGTTTTATTTAAGAATCATCATTCGCTGATGGCGAGGATGACCATCACATACAAATAGGTTAATAGGGTTGTCTGTTTCAGAATTTGTTGTGGGTGTATGGGATGGCCTGGATGAGTGTGAGATTTCCCGGCCTGAAATTTTGTCCCAGTCCGCTCCTGCTTGTGAGAGAAAAGTGTTTATTACGTTTGAAATATGGATATTTTTCTTACAAAAATGTATGGAATCGCTACAGGAGGCCTTTATTCATGCCCTGGAGCCGTGTGAGGCATGTTTTATTATGGATGTGCATGCTTTATTTAATGTGTTTTGGACTGTTAAAGAGAAACACCCACCCACTGCAATAATAATGCTTGGAATAGCCAGGACAATTTTTAACTCCGATTGGATTCGTCTGAAAGAAGAAAGTCATATACACCTAGGATGGCTCGAGGGTGAGTAAAACACAGGCTAATTTTCATTTTAGGGGGAACTGTACACTCTAAAAAATGCTGGGTTAAATATAACCCAGCGCTGGGTTAAAAAGGGACAAACCATTAGGGAACACTTATTTGACAGCGTTATACCTTTTTTTATGGGAGTGTTTGAGGGCAAATGTCCTACCAGCAGCCAGAGGCATTAAGTGAGAGAATTCCTGCTGGCAGCATAAATACGTTAACATAACATATTTAGCCTTCATTACAAATACACAACAGGACTCCCCAAAGCATTATACTTGCAGTATTTGGTGATGTCATTTAATATGGTTTAGTTTTAGCCATAATATGCAATAATGTCTGAGTGAAAGAACAGAAAGCTTTCTGTTAAGAATCATTAAGCACATGCAGTAGGTGTTTCCTTGGTGCAGTGATACTGTAACGGAAGCTCTTACGCTCACTGATGTGTGACTGATGTATCTACATATAAACATGATCCAGACCATGGGGAATGCTAAGCTGCTTTAGAGAGGAGATAAAAGGCATATAATATGAAGGTCTGGCTTGCTTAGAATATTGGATTGCACTTTAATGGCCTCATTATGAATTGATCTTTATTCAAATTGTTTGAATTAAGATTTGAGATCAAAGATTGCAAATAAGATTGCACTGTGTGCTCTGCACCCGCACATAAAATGCCCCATTGTTTTACTATCTGGTATAACTGGAAAATGAAACTGGCAGTATAACCAGAAAAGTGGAGACCCTAGTCAAACAATGCTGAAGTAATATGTACAGGACTTACATCATAATTGAAAATCAATAGGATCAAATACGAATCTTCTAAGAATCAAGAGAGAGAAAAAAATGACACTTCTAGGAAAAATTGTACAAAATGGAAATGGTTCTTGAAAGTAATCGCAGGCTATCATTTTGATGAAAGCTTTGGTTCTGTGATTTCAGAATGACCAGGGCAAGATGTTTTCTTTTCCTCTCTAAGCGCATACAAAAAGAAAAGAAACAAAGCTCATGTGGCAATATCTCGTAAAAAAAAAAAAAACAAACATATTATTGTGCACTTTGCTTGCTGGCATATATGGAATCCCATTTCCACAAAAAAGTTTTTCTCTGAATTCTCCATTCACATCTCGCAATTCTGTTTCACCATAAATAAAAAAGATAATTGCAGCTTCTCACAATTCTGACTTTTCTTCCCAGAAAGTTATCTTGCGATTCTGTAAGAAAAAATGTCCAAGTTTTGAGATTTAAACTTGAGATTTTGTGAGAAAAGTCAGCAATTTCCTTTATTCATTTACTTTTTTTATATACTGTGACAAAACAAGCTTCCATAGGAATCCCCATTAGGATACTTTTAGGATTGGTTCCATATGGAGCTTATGATAACATTTTCAGTAGGGATTCAGTAGGATTTTTCTGACTAGGAAATAGTCATTTGAGAAAGTTCCTTCACACTCAAAAGTATGCTAAAATGTTCCGAATGCCATGTCTATGCATCGAAGAGGAAATTCATACGTGGGCTGGAGAACTCTGAAATGGGAAGTTACCTAACTCAAAAACACATCTTGCACCTCAAGTCTGTGACCGAAAGCATTAGCCTTTAGAGTCCCATCACTTAAATTTTACCGCAAGCCATCCCTGTTATTCCTCTCTCCCGGAGGTCGTTAAAGCTTGTCATAATCAAGGAGAAAGGCTCTGTGACCTTCTGCTTTGACATTTCTGTCACTTGGCAATTGTATAACAAGAACGCCTGAGGGGGAAAGGCATGCAGAGGCTGTGTGAGACAGGGTCTTCGCTGGCAGTAATTTGACATTGGGCGATAAGTGCAAACACAGTACATCATCCAGAGAAGCTGAAGAAAAATAAGGAGAAAAACAGATCGTTCCATCACAGCCTTGATTGCAGGAGAAAGTGATGGCTTTTTCACCTCTGCGTGGTTAGCTTCCCAAGTGGTCACTTAAAGGTCTGAGCTAAATGCATCAGAAAATTAGCCAGGCACCCTAGAAGAGTAATTTTGTCAAGTTACGTAACCTCAATTAGATCTCAGAGACAGGAAAATAAAATAACCATCAATTAATGTGTTTGTGTGCAATGTTCTCTCCTTTCAGCACGTTTCTTAAATGCTCTTCCTGGCTTTCCATGGGATAATGAGAGGAGATAACATGGTCAAGCATTTGACTCATGTAATCATAAGAGCTTGATTTTTGTGATCATTGTCACCATTACAAGGGTTGGACAATGTAAGTGAGAATGACCTGGTGGACTGCAGCCAATCAGATTCTCTGCAAAAAGTACTAAAATTAGGAAGATGTTTTAATTAAAAAATAAAAAATAATTAAACCACTGACAGACACACTGTGTGATTTAATTGAACATTTAACCTATTTAACAAATTCCAGTTCCACTTTATATTAGGTGGCCTTAACTACTATGTACTTACATTAAAATGAATCATTTGGTAAAATGCTCTTATTGTGCACATACATGTTTTCACATTGTACTTATATTTTTAAAAATACCTATATGTAATTACATCTGTAATTCATTTCTAAATTACATTTATAATTACACTGTTGACCAGTGGTGGAAAGAGTACTGAAAATTTGTACTTAAGTACAAGTAGTGTTACATTGCTGAAATAATACTCAATTACAAGTAAAAGTACTGGTATCAAAACAGTACTTAAGTAAAAGTACAAAGTACTCCTCTCAAAAACTACTCAGAGTACTAGTTACTAGTTACTTTTTAGCCGGCGATATTTAATGAATTACCAAAAAATATTAATATCAATGTGGATCAATGTGGATAATAGCTACTTTGAACCAAACTCACTTTTATCTTATTGACAAAGTATGTGAATTAGTGGTCATGATACAGGAATTTCTAACTTCAATACCTTGAAAAATATCAGTATCAAAGTACTCGTGAACCGGAAGTTGCAACTGATTTCAGTGTTGTGATGTATTTCCAAGTGAAACGGAATATTGAATAAAATTTCATGACGACTAATCATTTTCAATACCATTGGCAAAACTACCACATACTGTATACTGCCATATACTGTAGATATATTAAATTTTTTTTTTTTTAAATTGTCCATCCATTTTTTCAAGGCAATCATTATTTCAAGCTTTGAAATTGGTTTAATCCAAGTCTTCTAAAAAGACACATTCGCTTTAAATGATGAACAGATTTTAGTATAGGCTTTTATTTACAAACATATAAATATTGATCAATTACAATTACCAATTACAAAAATTTCAATCTTAAACATTTGCTCATTATGTGTAGTTGTGTCTTTAAAATAGGGTAACTGTTGCAAAAGCTTACAGCACAAGGAAGCTTGATTTCAAATTTGATTTCAAACTGAATTGAATTTACGAAAAAAAGACACTTTGAACAAAACCCACTTTTATCTTATTGACAAAGTATGTGAATTAGTGGTCATGATACAGGAATTTCTAACTTCAATACCTTGAAAAATATCAGTATCAAAGTACTCGTGAACCGGAAGTTGCAACTGATTTCAGTGTTGTGATGTATTTCCAAGTGAAACGGAATATTGAATAAAGCGCGGGGTTTTACTGTGGTGCACCTCCACTCCACCTCTTGCTAATAGCAGATTCACAGTTGGATTGTGGTTAAGAATATCTGCTTTGTACGTCTGACATCACGCTTCACCGCTTCTGGGTCCTAACGCTCTGCCAAACGCCCCCCAAAAAAACAACAAACTGTGCATATACACACTCACAATGTCATGTAATACTGAAAAATTATAACCCTAACCTTTATCTCCATACTTAAATCCCAGATGGCCTGACAGTGATTCAGCTAAAATATTAGTGTCTGAGACACTGTGAGCACAGAGTTTTTCAGTGTATTGACTTGCACTCAATTGTTCACCACAAGACTAGTAATGTGCACTAAAAAAGTAAGTAGGGTCATTTTTTATTTCATGACGACTAATCATTTTCAATACCATTGGCAAAACTACCACATACTGTATACTGCCATATACTGTAGATATATTAATTTTTTTTTTTTTTAAATTGTCCATCCATTTTTTCAAGGCAATCATTATTTCAAGCTTTGAAATTGGTTTAATCCAAGTCTTCTAAAAAGACACATTCGCTTTAAATGATGAACAGATTTTAGTATAGGCTTTTATTTACAAACATATAAATATTGATCAATTACAATTACCAATTACAAAAATTTCAATCTTAAACATTTGCTCATTATGTGTAGTTGTGTCTTTAAAATAGGGTAACTGTTGCAAAAGCATACAGCACAAGGAAGCTTGATTTCAAATTTGATTTCAAACTGAATTGAATTTACGAAAAAAAGACAAGTACACAGTCAGTAATAAAATAATAAAACAAATGACCTCAATTCAGTTTGAGGTATTCAAAATATGACAACACTGAACTTTTATAAGCAGTGATTTAAGAGCCATATACAGTATGTTAGGCCTATTTATTTAGATAAATGGAACATCAGATGGCTTTGACCTGTAATGACTGTACAATGTAGTGATGCAGTTAGGCAGACTAGGATATTTATATGTACAAATCAGACAAATATCCCATTCCAAAACATTTCTAACATAAACTTACATTGTAAAGAAATTAAAGTTCCATCTTTTGATTGTTGAAAGACTTTCTGGTGCATTTCACTTACAGCCAATAAAATTTCCAGTAGGATTTTCATTGGTCAGGCGTGGATCTATTGGATTACAATAAAGCGCTCGCCACATTTGCGTGGAAATGATTAAAATTATGCTGAATACCTGCAATCCCACGCGGACATTCAGTAGGGATGTGCACATGGATGCTGCAGTATCGATATATCGATACTCAGACGCTACTATTGTGGTATCGATATTTTCTGCAAAGTATCGATACTTAATTATATTAATAATTTTTGCATAACTAAATGTTTTTAGCAGTGTGTGCAGGCCGATCGGGGACGGTATGTGTATGATATAAAAAAAAAGAAAAGCTCTCGCGGACGCGGTGTTATGATGTTACACAACGATCGGTCTGCGACGTGCCATTCACAATCTCAACACGCACGCACGGTCGCACGCAAATTGGCATGATGGCAGAAAGCAGGAAACGTAGCGTGGTGTGGTGCTACTTCTCAACAGCAAATATTGCACGATGCAATATTTGTGATAAGAGAGTCACACACAGCAACAATACAAGCAACCTTTTTAAACATTTACAAACAACACACCCTGAAACGTATAAAGAGGCTGAACAAAAACAAGCTGCCCAGTCTTCCTCTGCCCAGTCTCCCTCTGTCCGACAAAAGACGTTACAAGAGAGTTTTCAGGGAGGCAAACCCTATCCAGGTACAAAGAGCACAGTCATTAGTTAACTTATTTACTGTACTCCCTTTCTCTTTCGTAACCATTAGGCGAATAAGAATAAATATAAAGTGCGTGTGTTTGTGTGTGCGTTTGTGTGGGGTGTCCTGGTATTCCTTACGTTATAGGGACAAAACGTTACCACAAGTATAGTAATACCAATAAATGTTGACTTCCTGAGGATATTATATATACAGTATATATATATATATAAATTAACATTATTTTGAAAAATCACATACACATTTAAAATTATAAGCAGTATCGGTATCGTTAAAATTGTAACAAAAAGTATCGGTATCGTATAGCATGAAAAAAATGTGGTATCGCCCATTCCTAACATTCAGACTCTGTAATCGACAGGAGGCGGATGCGTGTCAAACTCACTGTCGGAGAGGAAAGAGAGACGCAGCTTGTATCTGTGTATATTCGGTAGATACTGTGGAAAATGAGTAATGGGACCGTGTCAGATATTTCAATATCGGTATCAAAATATAGATATTTATGATAACACTACCATGTAGTTTGTTTCTCCAAACTTTGAGTCCATAAATTATGCTGAGCTCCCTCGCTGTTCGATCAGCTCTTCAAAACCTGCTGCAGCGGCGGCTTTTCCCGGTTCAGATATCAGGGCTTTTATTGGTCCATTTACGATCTGACATCTTTATTGGCTACTGAAGTGCCATCAAAGGTTTGAATATCAATTCAGATTGTGGGCGTACTCAGTAACGAACTATGATTTAAAAGTAACGAAGTAGATTATTTTGCTTAATTTGTACTTAAGTACAAGTAAAAGTACAGCTTTAAAAATATACTCAAAAAAGTACAAGTACCCGAAAAAACTACTTAATTACAGTAACACGAGTAGTTGTAATTTGTTACCTCCACCGCTGCTGTTGACCCATCTCTTACCCCTTAACCCACCCTTAAACTTACCCATACCACCAAACCTGTCCCTAACCTTACCCGTATCCCACCTCAATAGCAGCAAGTGTTTTGCAATACAATATGAACACAATAAGTACATTGTACTTATTTTTTGATGTAAGTATATAGTAGTTAAGGCCATCTAATATGAAGTGTGACCCAAATGCCTACTGTGTTAATCAAACTCTTGACAATTACATGCACTTTAACAATACCACTCACTGATTTAATTTACCATCCAAAGAACATTTAATTGAGTCTGTCTGAGTGCACTGATTTTGAGGGAGACGTTTTCTTAAAAAAAAAAAAAAAAACCTTTTTACATACCCAATGTAGTACACACATCACATTCATGCACACAGACACACCTCAAAATGAAAGGTGGGGCTAATCAAAATGAGAGAAAGAAATAGAGTAAAAGGGCTAAATGACAGCATGACAATCAAATAAATGCAGCCTTGGTTGGGGGGGACGTTTTCTTAAAAAAAAAAAAAAAAAACCTTTAAAAATAATATTTAGTCATTTTGAAATCTGCATGACCTTCTTTTGTGGAACACAGCTAGAGAAATAATGTAAGTGAATGCTGACCACAGCTGTCAAGAAAGATTTCTGAAGCTAGATTGCCAGTTAATGAAAACTTAAACTTAGGTTTGTTAGTCACAAGGCTATTATATGGCTTTAGAAACTTAAAAAATATAGTACACAAGTCATATGGACTACTTGTCAAGCTCCAAAAAGGATTTAAAAAAGCATCATACATCTGTGGTCAACATCCGTTTTTATAGAAAAAGAGCAACATTGACATTCTGCTAAACTTCTCATTTTGTGTTCCACAGGAGAAAAAAAAAATCATAAGGGTTTGGAATGACAAGACGATGAGTAAATGATAACGGAATGCTAATTTTTGAGGGAACTGTCTCTTTAACTTTGCTAATCTATTAGTAATGTTGGCAAGATAGACTGATAGATGGCTGCATGCAGCACATTGCAGAGGATATGACTAGGTAATGAGCAACAGGGGAAATATGACTTTAGACATGACATTTTGTGTTTATGTGTATGTGGCATGCATATTTAATATTGTAATCCAAAGGACTCCTCATTAAAACTCAATATTCAGACAAAACAGGTAAGGAAAGGACACCGTGCAGCGTCAGTGCAGGGAAATATTAGAGCTCTCATTGCTCCCTAACACACTTCAGCTTGATGTGAAAGTGGCCATGTTATATCTTAGCACATAAGCTAGAAGTCCAACAGGATATGCAGGGAAGCGTATTATCATGCTCTAATGCAGCGTGTATTTGTGTGTGAATATGGCACGTGAGCATAATGGTGTGTGCTGCGGCAAGGGTTTGATGTTGATGCCTGTGGGCGTTAGAAATGTAACCCTAGGGGAACGATCTACACATGATCAAAATACATCAGAGAGATAAAGTGATAGCAGGAGAGAGAGAATAATAACCACAAACAGATTTTGAGAGCCTT
This sequence comes from Sinocyclocheilus rhinocerous, assembly GCF_001515625.1. Taxonomy (NCBI): domain Eukaryota; kingdom Metazoa; phylum Chordata; class Actinopteri; order Cypriniformes; family Cyprinidae; genus Sinocyclocheilus; species Sinocyclocheilus rhinocerous. The sequence continues at coordinate 1,490,252 of NW_015661984.1, read as the reverse complement.
ACATAAAATAAAATAGCTCTAACACAAGCATGCACATGATATAATTACTCACTAAAGTGAGGCAGGTGGCCAGATCCAAGCTCTTAATTGAAGAATTAGTGAAGGTTGCTTGTTACCGCCATAATGATTCTGTGAGATCAAGAGAGCATGAACAGGTCATAAAAAGGGTCCATAAATAAACTTCTGTGTAATTGAGTCCCATGGCCTGCGTTTGAAAGCTAATGGTTTTCAAACATCAATTTTTTTTTCCTGCAGTGACTTTGAAGAAGCATCAGATTTACATCATATCGCTTAAGGTCACGTACACACGGCATGCTTCCGAGTGAAGCACCTAATGATCGTTCCATGTTTGCACACAACACGAGTCACTCTGAAACTGAGATGACTGACAATGGCATAACCATAGTGAAAGCAACAGTTCGGCGTCTCTCTGGCTGTGAACAAGAAACTTGAACGCCAACAGTTTAACATAACCCCTAGTTTAAACTAAAGTCATATTAGCGACTAAAGACGCATTATGAACAATAACCACCGCTGACAGACACGCTGTGTTTGGGTTTACATGTGTAAAGCTGCAAATTTTAAACAACACACTCTGGGCCCTATCATACACCCGACGCAAGGTGCGGCGCATCTGATTGGTTTATTGCATGTTACGCCCAAAAAACACCCATTACTCATTAAGAGAATAGGGACAACCCGTTTAGACCATGCGCCCGGGCGCGCCGACAGTTTTCCCGTCGTTAAATTAGCAAAAGTGGATTCGGACACGACCTGAGTGCACCTCCGCCGTGCGCTTTAGACCATGCGCTTAGATCGTTAAAATAGGGCCCTCTGTGTGTTTCAACAAGAATGGCAGGTGGGATAAACTACAGTGAAAACATAAAGTATCGCGACTTGTGAACGAGGGAAAACACGTACCTCCGTGTGTATTTTCTATGGGAAGCCAAAATGTCAAAATGACGAATCTGTTGCTGCACGTTTTGCGTTTATTTGCGCGGGCCAACTGTAAACAACTCAGCAATCTACTGGAGGGAGTTTATTGGGGTTTATTTAGGGGTTCGTTGCGGTAGTTGCACCATCTAGTTGTTTTAGCTTAGTTTTCACTAAAGATCAAGACATTCTTATCCTATTCACAAACCATGCGTCCGAATATAGTCTTTGCTGTTTTCCTACTACCCACCTTTTGCCTGAGTAACCGATGATGAGCGCCACCATTCTAACTTCCGGTCTCCATATGTAAAAATGAAGTAAAAAAAAAATAAAAAATGATAAAGATAAACTGAATTAATTGTACTGAAACTTTTTCAATATAACTAAATATAAAAATGTGTGCAGTGTTAAGCTGTGCTGTTGCTAACCTCCAGCCGCTTCATGTCATCTTCCCCCTTATTACTGCAAAATTACGATCATTAAAGTGATGAAACTATGGCGCCATGTGCTTTTTAAAATAGGTTTAACATTATACTATTGAAAGGAGTGAATTTATTTCCTTATGAAATTAACTCTTCATGAAACCAATACTCAGGAACTCACACAAAACAGACGCCATGCAATAAAACAATAAAACTTATCTAGTAGGCGGCAGGCAAAGTAGGTATTAGTCTACCTACACCCTCTGACTAGCATCAGACTGGCGAGTTTGTGATCGTAAGATCCACGTAAGGCCAGCGTGAGACTTAAAAGAGACATTAGGTCCCCAGTGAACGGATAATTGAAAGTATTGAGTCCGGAATAATCAAATATCTAAATTAATATTTGTGATCATTAAAGTTAGGCAATATTTCAAAGCAATATTTCTAATTAAAAACTGATCACGTGAAATTGGAGTCAGATTGAACACGGAGCTAGACAAAATTGAAACTAAGTCCTGATAAATTCAGAAGCGCAAGTAAAAGACCGGATACGCATTAAACCTTCGACCAGGCCGCTGGATTCCGCTTTTTGGGCTGGCGGGTGGGTCCTTACAGTTACTATCGTCTTGGAAAATATGTTAATTTGACTACAAACACCAAAGAACAGAAATGTACTGCTAGCATTGTTTCAGTCGAGCGAGATTCCGTGTTCAGAAAAAAAGCTGGCGAAAAACAGTCGCCTATGTGAAAAGAGTGGTATGTCCAAATTCATAATGTTCATAAACAAATATAGGCAGAAAGTACCTGGATGACTTACTACTTCTTAAATGTGACCCTGGACCACAAAACCAGTCATAAGTCACACGGGTATATTTGTAGCAATAGCCAAAAATACATTATATGGGTCAAAATTATCGATTTTTCTTTTATGCCAAAAATCATTAGGATATTAAGTAAAGATCATGTTCCATGAAGATATTTTGTAAATTTCCTAACGCAAATATATCAAAACTTATTTTTTTGATTAGTAATATGCATTGCTAAGGACTTCATTTGGACAACTTTAAAGGCGATTTTCTCAATATTTTGATTTTTTTGCACCCTCAGATTCCAAATAGTTGTATTTTTCAATTAGTTGTATCTTGGCCAACTATTATCCTATCCTAACAAACCATACATCAATGGAAAGTGTATTTATTCAGCTTTCAGATTATAAATCTTAATTTCCCAAAACTGGCCTTATGACTAGTTTTGTGGTCCAGGGTCACAAATGTGCATCTGATGGACACTATTTTACACCATGCGACTGAAATAATTTGTGAATGGTAATGAAGCGACAACTGATGCCGGTAGGTCACATGTCAACATGTCATAGTACACAATGGGAGTCATTTTCATTGTCCATCTAACTAAAAAAAGTGCATAAATAACTACTTTTTTTGGTTCCCTGCACATTATCCAGCTACACTGTCTGACCAAAAGTCTGTGGATGCTTTAATAAACGTGTTTCACAAGGCCTCTTAAGCAAGGTCCATATAAAAATGATTTGGTCTGGTGTGGAAGAACAAAGCCCAGACCTGAACCCCACTTAAGACATTTGGGATAAATCAGAATGGAAATTGTGCACCATACCCAACCCGATCTCATGGTAAAAGTTTTTTATGAGGTGGTGATTTCATATGATTTTGTACAATGGAATTAGCCACCAATTCACCAAAACATAAAATACTTACAAATTGGCACAAGACAGCGTTGGCCAGATCCCATCACAAACTGATGCTCTGGTGTCCGAATGGGAGCAAACCCCCATAATATATAATCTATTGGAAAGTCTTGTTTCCCAGAAAGACCAACTCACTATCAGTGCCCCTGGCTTTAAAATGAAATACATTCACATATAGTATAGGTGTGTTATTAATATACATTTGGCCATATGAAGCTGCTAAACAAGCCTTTAATCCCACTGTGATTCATCTTCATCATTCATCTAACTAAAAAAAAAAAAAAAGTGT
>NW_015661984.1:1469696-1486279 GCF_001515625.1 Sinocyclocheilus rhinocerous | reverse complement strand
CTGCAGCAAGAGCAACACACGCTTGAGAAAAACAGCTGAGACCTACTTCTAATTGAATCTCTTATATCACAAAGTATATTTTCAAAACATTTTCCCTATAGTCCACATTTATGGGAAATAAAATGGGGCTGAGAAATCATGTTGCCATGGCAACGGAAATGAAAACATAAAATATTGATGAAATGCTACTGGAAATGGGGCTTCCAAGAGTTGGGCATATGTCTCATTTTGAGAGCGTGATTGTTTGATTTCGTAGTTAGCACTTGAACAAATGAAGTATGTGTGGGTCGCAACCCATCTACAGCCATCTACCAGGTTCTGTTTTAACCTGTAGGTGCAAAATAAGAAAATATATTATTTTAATTTATTTATTTATTATGTGCCTAGCTTGGAGCTGCAGAAAAACAGTAGGTGACGGGTGCATGAAGCATCAAAATATACAGATGAAAATGACTGAGTGCAAAGCGACAGTGTACATATTAATGTACTAATTACATCCTAAATAGTTGTATAGCTGCATCCCTGTTTTCATTATGAAACTGTAATCACTGAAAGAGGGAAACAGGGTGTAAAGGTTAAAGATCTGGGCTGTAAGCCTAAAAATTGATGGTTCCAACTGAGGGAATTACAGTGGGGAGTTACAGAGATACCAACAATCAACTGAAAATTATAAATCTCAATCATTTTTGTGAATCTTAAGGAACACGTTCACATCCAAGGTGTTGTTTTCTTTTACAAGCACAAACTGATCTGTGAAATGAAGCCCCATGGCAGACATACATGCTGTGCAGAGCGATTAAGGTGCCACTCAATATGAATGCATCTCATGTACACAGTTTTTAGTTGCAAGATAAAGTATGTGCACCATTTGTCATAAAATGGTATTTGATCTTCAGCTAAGTCATAGCAATAGATGAGCACAATCTGCTCAAACCGATAACACACAAACAACTATATATTTTCATGTATTTATTGAACCCGCTGTGTAAACGTTCAAAGTGCAGAGTGGAAAAAGAATGTGAATCACTAGGTTTGGGGCTGCTTTGTTGCCTAAGGGCCTGGACAGCTTGTTATCATTGACAAAATTAATGAATTAATTCCCAGTTTATCAGGAGAATATAAGCCCATCTGTCCTCCATTTGAAACTCAAGAGAACTTGGGTGATGCAACAGCACAACGACCCAACGCACAGGAGCAAATCAACAGCAGAATGGCTTCAACAGAATAAAATACGCCTCCTGATGTGGCTCAATCAGAGTCCTGACCTCAATCCGAGTGAGATGTTTTGGCATGACCTCAAGAGAGCCACCAGGCTTCCCAAGAATATTGCAGACCTGAAAAGTTTCATTCCTCCCAACTGTTGTGCAGATCTGATCCGCAATTGAAAATGTCTGTGGAGGTTATTGTCACCAAAGGTGGGTCAAACTTTTATTATATCCACCCTGCACTGTGTAAGTTTGCATTGTGCTCCCAAAAAGCCTATAAAAAAAAATTACTTTTTTTATAGGTTATTTTTTAACCTGACTTTGTTTGTCTGTTATGACCCATCAGACCCAGTTTATCCAGAGACCCAAGGGTTCACTTACTTTTTCATGCAACTGAAATCAACATTATCAGCTTGTTATTCTGAGATATATATAAATGGGATCTTTCAAAATAACATGCCGTATGAGTTTTTAATCACAAACAATGCTTTACAGCCATAGAATGCATTTTAATAACTGCTCTTTAATAAGTATGTAGAAGAGAAAAGGATTTCCCATATAGGCTGTGTAAACGTCCATAGCACTAGCTGGCATTTAATTTCAGTCCATCAGAATATGGTCCCACCAGTCAATAAATATGCAAGTACAGGTAGATGATCAGCCAATCAATGCAGCAAGTAAACACACAATCACAATATCAAGTTAAAGTTTACAGGAATAAGCATTAGGTGTACAATATATCTATATTCCACTGACACTTTCAATATATATACAGTGGGTACGGAAAGTATTCAGACCCCCTTAAATTTTTCACTCTTTGTTATATTGCAGCCATTTGCTAAAATCATTTAAGTTAATTTTTTTTCCTCATTAATGTACACACAGCACCCCATATTGACAGAAAAACACAGAATTGTTGACATTTTTGCAGATTTATTAAAAAAGAAAAACAGAAATATCACATGGTCCTAAGTATTCAGACCCTTTGATACATACATATATATATACATATATACATACATATATATATATATATGTATATATTTATATATATTTATATTATATATATATTTCTTTAATTTGGCGTAAATAGTCTTTTTTTCACATTCAGTGGTCTGTGATGTAAACCTATGACAATGCTGGTTCTTTGTTGTCCGTCTCGTCGAGAACAATCCATTATGTAATAACAAAGCAAGAAACAGAGCGAAAGAAACATTCAAGAAAAATTTGAGGTAATGCCGACTGACGTCTTCAACAATGCAAAGCCTCGAACATGATTAACTTCATTTTATGCACATATATATTAGAACACTACAGCATCTGTTTTGTGATACATTTTCATTTCTTTACAAGTATTTTTTTAAGTTTCAATCTGTGCTACCAAACATACATGTATATAAAATATTTTTGCTTATTGTACAGTCAAACCAAGAAAAATATCAACTTTTTTTTCAATAACAATCAGGCTTTACAAGTCTCTGTAGTTTAAGATTCAGTGTCATAACTGTATATAGTTATATAATACATAGTACAGTCCATTTACTATATACTGTTTATACACTATATATACTCTATAGTGTATATAGTACATTCCAACACTTGGCAATACCACAAAAAGGACTGATACACTTAATCCATAGGTTCAGATGTATGTTTAAGGCCATGAAATTCTACAGTCTCAAATTTCAAGAGAAACATTGATTTTTGCAAAGAGAGACAAAAAAAGCATGTACAAGGCTGCAACACTGAACAACAAAGTGTAATAATTTTTTGAATAAGAACAAACCCGTGGACAATAACATCCAAAACCATTTAAGACACTGTAAAGTGAGCCCCTTTGTCCCTAAAAGGGCGTGTCATTTAACTTGACTCCGCCTTCACACCTAGCCCAACCCTTTCCCCCGCCCACCTGGCGGAGGTGACTGTGGTGCTAGAGTGTTGTAATCTGAGTCAACTCAGAGTTTGAGTTTTCTGACCCTGGATTGGGTCGAGGCTCAGGGCTGACCAGGGGCAGCTCCACGCCTAGTCATGCGGGGTTACTGTTCCCGTCCGCAGTCTTGCAGTTGTAGGCCACCTCGCGCGCGATGTTGCGCATGCGGCCCGACTGCTGCGCGTCAAGCCCAAATGGTGAAGGGTGGCAGAACTCACGGAAGCAGCGCTTGAAGTTTTCGTCGAGGAATGCGTAGAGGACGGGGTTCAGGCTGCTGTTGACGTAGCCCAGGGCGATGCATAAGTGCATGAACACCACCGTCTGGACGCTGCCCAAGTTGAAGCCCAGCGACTGTGCCAGTGCCATGATCTGGATGGGCGTCCAACACACAATGAAGGCCGCGACAACCACTAGAACCATGCGCGTGATGCGCCGAAGGTTGCGATCCTTCTCCTTGGACCCCGATAGGATTCGGACACTACGGAGGCGCTTTACCATGAGGCTGTAGCACACGCTGATGATAGCTACAGGAACCAGGAAGGAGAGCAGGAAAACGCACGTCCCAAATACTGGGTCCCAATAACTGCGAGGATCCGGGAGAACCAAGATGCACTCGATGCCTGTGTGGAGTAAAAAATATGAATCACAATTCAATTCCTGAATTTAAATTGAATTTGATTTGAGGTAGCAAAGAGGATGCAGAATTGAAATTTTAGTTTGAATGTAAACAAATAGAATTACACAGAAACTTATTGAAAGTAATAAAACTGTAATTTAACAGTAGAAAAAAGTAATGTTTGACAAGAAAACTTTGAATGCTGGCTTGACAAAGCCTTGGATGCAAAAGATGAAAAGACTATGTTTTGAACAGACAGACAGCAGATATATAGATAGATAGATAGATAGATAGATAGATAGATAGATTCAAATTCCAAGTCAATGGATTCAAATTTGGTTTTGAATTTAAAATTGAATTTGAAAAAAAGAAGAAAAAAGAAACATCAGAAAATCTCTAAAATATTACAGTGTATTTCATCTAAAATTGATAAGTTAATAGTGCCCCTCATTAATATTGAGTTCTTTACAGATTCAACATGCCCTTTTCAGAAAATGTTGTTTTTCACAGTTAATCATTTTCTCCTTGCCACTCCTCTTGACATTTTTGACAGCCTACATCTGAGAGCATTAAAAGCCTCTCCATTCCTGAGATGTGTGAATTCAGACTTACTGTGAGCTACATCAGCACTCCCATGAAACAGCTGTCAATTGTTAATGCCAAGAGGTGGTCTTTTACCCATCTTGGCTGAAAAGCATTAGGGTTCTGTTACCCAGACTTCTGAACTGTGGAATCTGGTCTAACATATTTAGGCCTTGAACTGCCTACTTAGACAGGAAGAAAACTCCTGGCCAACATGTAAAGTGACCAACCTTAGTTTGATTTGTTTTTAAGTGCTGTTTAGGGGGAGTAAATGTAAATTAGATCATACCACAATAATCGAGCAACACAGAAAATAAAACTCTTCAAGTAAAAGGTTCCATGAACAGCCATACAGAAAACTGAGACCTTTAAACCTTTTTAAAAAGGCTTTGTTACATTTTCTTAAATAAGAATTAAGGCCTTGAAGCTTTAATCCTACTTTATTATTGTATTTATTTGTATTTATTTCTCTTCTGACCTGGACGGTAAAAACTTCAATGTAAGAATTCTTCGTGCAGCCAATATTGTGCACTAAACACAAAATGATACAAATTCTGAAGGCAACCTTCAAATAGATCAGCAATGTTTTTACAGGCCTTATGTTTTCTAAAAGATACAAAACGTTACAAATTTAGATAACAGTGTACACTTACATAACATTTTAGGGCATGGCTGTAACTAGGGTTTGAAAATCAGTGAGGTCTGGGGTGGGGTTAAGAATTGTGCTATTGTAACACCTACAAATACAACTCATACACTAAAAAGATGTAGATGTTTGTGAAAGATGTTTTGGAGGGATAATTACTGTTAAATTATACCATATTTATAGTTTTATAATTGTTTTATATTTTACTATAGGTTAGGGTGGATAATTGTATCATTTGTTTATGATTTATGCAACAATACTTATTACTGTTATAGTTTTCATTAATAAACATTGCTATGATGATAACTTTGTCTAGTGCTCTTATTAATGTTTTTAGCATGGCTTTGTGGAAATGTAACTGCTATTCTGAATGAAATAGCATAGACTTCTTCATGGCCAGTGTTTGCATATTTAATTTAATTCTGTAACCTACCTGTTCTACAGATTTCTGTATTAGTGTTAAATTATACTGTTTTTGGTAGCACTGATGCAATTTCTTACAGATATTTTTTTTGTTTTGCCTGATTGAATGTGGACCTAGTCAGCAATAACCTGTCCGTGGGCTTTTTGATTACTGTCGGTTTTGTGCCAAAGATGCAGTGTTGCCAGATATTGATATGAAAACAAATAAAAACTGAAAAATAAATAAAATTAACCAAAATTTGTTTAAATCTTTTGTAAATAAGATATGATAAAGGTATTTTTAATCCTAAACTGCAACTTCCCAATTTATTAACTTTCTAAAGTGTCAAATTAAGAGGAAAAGACAAGGCCAAAGAAGCTTATAATAGCTGGATCTGGCTGCGTCTGCGCCCTCTCTCACAACTCTCTCAAGCATCGCTCACTCCACCAGCATCTCGCAGTGACATGTATATTTATCCATCATTTTCACACCACAGACACGGAAAATTCTAGCAAACTGTCTAAATTTAATTACCTATACATGCAGACACTCATATGAGGAGATTTCAATGGCAAATTAGTCATTCAGAAAACAGATTTTATTTTTGAACATGAAAAATTTACCGAAGTCCAGACCTCCAGTGAACTCAAAGCAGGCTACGGCCATGTTTTAGGGGTATGATGGATCACAAAACTCACAGTTCATATCACATTATGGTTTTTGAATCGTGCATTGAATAATTTTTCGGATCAGCAAAAAGTTTTTTTTAGGTAGGTCAAACGGTAGTATTCAGGTACAAAAATTAAATAATGAAATGTTAAATAACATTGCATAGTTTTCACTGTATAAATTAAATACAGATTCTTTATTGTTAAAGTTACAAAAGTTATCCTGTCAAGAGCAGTGAGTGGTTTTGATTTGTTATTTTATTAACATTAATTACACAGACAGCAGAAGGTTTGTTAGGCCGATGTCACTTTAAGACCTGCACTGATCCCGTATACTGTTACTTAAGACATAACTGATTGTGTTTAAATTAATACTGATTCAGATTTTATGAAACGCAAGTACCGAATTGCTTGAATATTTTAAATGGCAAGACTTAAATACTAGTGCAAATGATAAACTAGCATCATCAATCTATGATGGTTAAACTTTGCTAATCTGCAAGGCACATGCTTGCCATTCTGTGGGGCGGTCCATAAGGATCATGGATCAAATCAAATCTGTTACATCTAGAGATGCACCCATCGATCTGCCAGGGATCGGAATCGGCCGATTTTCCTCATGATCGGCCCGGATCGGGGATAAACTCTTAAAGGGACCGCAGTCCAATATTCCTGCTGCTGTCTGTCATGTTAATCAAAGAACAAAAGACAAAGAAAATCACTGCTCTTGACTGAATACGTTTTATAACTTTAATGGTAAGCATTAATCTGTATTTAATTTTTACAATGAAGACTACAGAAATTAAAGTCATCAAATGTAAAATAACACTGGATTTCTGTAGTATTTCTTACCTGAATCTAACAAAAAAAATTGGAAATCGGAATCGGCCAAGAAAATTGCAATCGGTGCATCTCTAGTTACATCCCTAAAACATTTGGTTTGAAATCTCAATCAATCAATCAATCAATCAATCAATCTTTAAATCGCTGGTACAAAAACTGTACAGCATTATATTATTAACCCATTTGTTATGATGACCTTGTTTGAATATTTATCTGCACCCCACAATGTAATCTTAGACAGTATATCTCTGTCAATCTTGCTAGCAAAGTGACAGTCTTATGTAAGTTATGAGTGGATTTTCATCATGCTGGTCTAAAGTTTCTCTCTATCACATCTGCACACAAGTGGCAATCTGCAATCGCTGCAGAGAACAGATTCTTCCATACATAACTTTTTTTTTTTCTTTTCTTTTTTTTTTACAAGAGTCAATCATATTGCAGGCATTTCAAAATTGCTTTGTATTATTTTCATCCAAAACCAGTCACTCAAATCACATCCGTAAAACAGCAGGATTTTGACAAGCACAAATCTCCATGAGACTGGTGGAAACAGACTGGGAAAATATTTTTGCAACTGGTTGGCATTAGTTATATGTGCAAATTACTGAATTACATGCAAACCATGCAACTGTCTGCAATGTTTCTGTATTTATACGGTCTCACCAGTATGGAATATGTAATTCCAATTCATCATGTTGTGACCAAGCAACTCCTGCAGAATCGAGAGCTTTCACAGTGATTTACGAATCATTGTTGCAAGTCCGCTTGTTTGTTTGAAAGCTATTTTGAGATGGAACAGCTTTGCTAAGAACCTAAACATGGCTTTAACATCTACACTGCTGGACATTTGTTTACAGACATTCATCCACGTCCCTGTACCTCTGAATCTCTGTCATCCTCCCTCCCTCTGCTTCTGTCTGTCTTTCCCTGCAGTGTCAAAGGCAGCAGAACGCAACTTGCATGAAGTGATGAATAAATAAATATGTTGCAGCCTGGCAGTAGAGGAGAGGAGAGGAGAGAGAGTGTTACGAAAAGAAAGCTGTCTGAACATTCTGCTGGGAGGAACACTGATCATCTGAGTACTGCATGTCCAAAGAGTTTTAGTTATTTTCACCAAACTCTATATACAGTAAAGCACACTGGTGTTGATGTTTAGGGGGGCTTCTGCTACCTGTCTTTCATCTCAGCCCCCCAAGGATCTGCAATTAATTCAGCTGTCAACACCCTTAAAAATCTGTGATTATGTGATTTTCCTTCACGCTTGGTGAACAGAGGTGCAGTAAGCTATCGGAGCAATGGTGCATTAAGTTATTTACACTTTTCATCGCTCTGCCACTGTCTAGAAGAAAACATAATACTTAAAGTAATGAACTTTTTTAGTGTCATTCAAACAACAACAACAGCAAGCATAGGTAATGATAAGAAATGTGTCTTGAGCAGCTAATCAACATATTAGAATGATTTCTGAAGGATCATGTGACACTGAAGAATGGGGTAATGATGCTGAAAATTCAGCTTTGCTAAAAAAAAGAAACCTTTTTTTATTGTAATAATATCAGTAACACTTTGTATTGATAGTCCACTTTAGACATTCTGCTCACTATAAGTAACTTTGCTACTACATGTCAACTACCAGTCATTTAAGTATAAGTAGATTGTCTGCTTAACATCTGCTAACAATTGTAATGGTTCCCAGTAGGGATGCACCGATCTGATACTCAGTATCGGTATCGGCTCCGATACTGGTATTTTCTTACGGATCAGGTATCGGTCAGACGAGACCGATCCAAATCTGTTATTCTGCGTATACTATTCTGTGTTATTGTTAAGCTCAATGAAAGGCACAAAAACATTTTTAAAGCACCGTAAAGTTTTCATGCACTATATTTCAAGTGTTCTGAAGCCGTTCCATAGTTTAATGTGTGGTACAGATGAAGTTGTTAAATTCAAGTTCATGTAAACTCCATTCAGCATTCAAACTGCGTGTAGTGTTTGGTTACTACAGTCAAAACAATGAAACTCTCTCCAAGAGCGCAGTAACTAAAGTTTAAAACTGTTAAAAGAAAAGGCTCAATAAACTATTGCACAGATATAATATACTACGCATCAGTATCTCTTCTCTTTGAGCTTTGAACTTTTCACTTTGTGACTCAATGTTGCTTCAAGCGCATCATTCTGCGCACGGGATGCGCATAAGCATTTTGTGCTGCTCTGGATTGGGCCTTTCATATTATAATCATTGTGCGCAATGAAAGATTATTAATAGCCTTTCTTGTTCTGTTCTGTCTATCATATGTTGCTGCCTCCATTACTTTGTTATACATTTAAAATAAACGTCTTTTAATTTATAGTATATACAAACAATACAAAGAGCAATGTAACATTTTACCAGATTTAGTCCTACACTTGTTCACTTATATTTGTTCCCCACTAAATAATGTTATTTCACTAAATGTTTAGATTTTATAAAATTATTGTGCACTCATGATTTTTCTAGAATACAATTTTGCTGCTGAATTATCTACTAATCTTTGTTTATTTGTTATTTTTCTTTAAAATAAAGTTGTCTATATTTAGTAGATTGTGTTTAACACACAAAACAGTGATGAACAGGTCACCACACTGAGGTATAGAAATTCTGTTGATTAAAAAAAAAAAAACATGTGCCCCGATACTATTTTTGTTATCGGATTGAATCGGTTCTGAAAAAAATGGTATTGGTGCATCCCTTCCTAGGCAGACATTTTTTAATGTATACTTTATATAAAGCAACTGTTTTAATGTAAAATTTGCCTCTAACTCATCTGCATTTAAATACTGTGTCCTGTTTCTAATGTGCTGGTTTAGTGGTGATTATTTCACAGAGAGGGAACTGGAGATCAGAGAAGGTTTTTCAACACAATACAGCTAAATGGGCTTATCCACTATTCTTCAGGATCTAGGTTCATGAATAATGGATTATGAAAGAGAGGAGGGTGTTGAAGAGATGTCGCAGAGGGCACAGCAGAGATTCAGGACATATACATAAATACAAATGAGTGGACATAAATACAACGATGGGTAACAGGTCACAAAATATGTGAAGTATATGATAAATAATTTAAAAAAGGCTACAGCTTTTTAAGAAATTTTACCTTGACATTATTTTCTGGACAATTAAACATTCTTTTGTATTTTTTTTAATTATTATTATTGTAAATGATAGTAGTTTTTTTTTTAATATATGACAGAAATATTTTCCCCATGAGATTCACTTTTTCACACACAAACACAGACTCAAATGCACTGCACATCCACATACTGAATACACACTCACATGTATATACTTAATAAAAAAGCGAAAAAAAAAAAGCTCAGCATGGTGTTAAACCTGTTTCCTGCTAATACTATTAATGTAGCAAGGTACTTTCATGCTCTTTTCAACTAAAAAGAAACCTCATTCAATTAGGAAATGTTATGATTATCAAGAGCTCAAAGCCACAGGGAGGAAAGGTCTTTCTGAGTCGCCCGTGGTTCTGCTTTCAGAGCAGTGTGCAGAGCAATTACTGTAACCTCAATGGATCCAATAACAGCAAAATGATTAACACTGAAATGCTTTGGATGTGCTTTTTAAAGTCTCTTAATAGTGCATGCATTATTGACAAACAAACCCTACACACATATACAGTCATATTACGATTCCCCTGTAGGTCTCAGGTGTTGCAATTTGTTATTCGGCGTGCTCGTGCATCCTGCGATAGTTGAACGGCTGCTCCCAAATGAATGCTGCATAAATGTTTAATATTCACTGACGGAACCTGTAAGCTACTGTGATTATTCTCACATTTTCTGCAGTTGAGGGAACCTTTTACATTAAAGTTGACAGGAAACAGCTTTTACAACCTGTTTTACTTTCATAATTTGACATACACTACTAGTTAAATGTCAATTTTTTGAAGAAGTCTGTTTTGTTCACTAGGGCTGCATTTATTTGATCAAAAATATAGTGAAAACAGTAATATTGTGAAATATTGTTACAATTTAAACAAACTGTTTTCTATTTTAATATATTTTAAAATGTAATTTATTCCTGTGATGCAAAGCTGCATTTTCAGCATCATTACTCCTGTCTTCAGTCACATGATCCTTCTAATATGCTTTTTTATTTCACAATTCAAACTTTTTTCATTGTAATTCCAAAAAAAAAAAAAAAAGGTCAGAAATGTGAGATATAAACTCAGAATTCAGAATTATTTTTTTGCAATTCTGAGTTTATATTTCACAATTCTGACTGATCTAAACTGAATTGCGAGAAAAAAGTATAAATTATGAGATAAAAAGCTGCAACAACACTTTTTTAAGCATATGGTGCAAACAAGCTTGCATACATTATCAAGAGTTTTTGTTGCCTAATGTTTTTGTGGAAATTTGATGGAAATTTGAAAGAAAGAAAGAAAGAAAGAAAGAAATTAATATATTTATTCAGCATCAAATTGAACTAAATTCAGCTTACTGTTTTTATTGTATCTTTGATCAAATAAATGCAGCTTTGGTGAGCATAAGAGCCTTCTTTTAAAAACATTAAAAAAGAAATATTAATTAATTAATTAAATTATTCCAAACATGATGGTGGTGTATTTCCAAAATTGAAATTGGATATTCAATGAAAATGATTACAGCACTTACTTTTTGTGCAGGAATAATGTGCAGTTATGAATCTCAAATAAAATTGTTGCAGAGAATATTAAGTAAAATTACAAGAAAGAAAATAAAGAAAATAACCAATTAAATAAGGTCATAACTGTAGACACACACTCACCACTGTCATTCTCCACATCTCCAAGTACCATAGCCGGGACCCCTATGGCTGAAGCCAAGACCCACACGCAGATATTGACCACCTTGGCCTTGTGGGGCGTCCGCATGTCCAGGGCTTTCACTGGGTGGCACACGGCCACGTATCGATCCATGCTCATCACGGTCAAGGTGAACACACTGGTGAACATGTTATAGTAGTCGATGGAGACGACCGCCTTGCACAGGGCATTGCCAAAGGGCCAGAAACCAAGGAACACATCCGTGCCTTGGAAGGGAAGCGTAGCCAAAACCAGCGCATCAGCCAGTGCCAGGTTAAATATATAGATGTTGGTAGCTGTCTTCATCTTGGTATATCTGTGAAAGTGACAGAGAAGGAGACAACAAAAAAGAGAATGAAAATATAAATCAGGATGAACAGCTAAACACATTTATCCTGACAAATCTGTATTTGTGAGGAAACAGATCAGTTGTCGCTCCCCTGCGCCCTCCACAACAATGGCATTAAAATGACATTTCACATCAAATCCGCTTCACTTTTTAATGGTTTGTCGGCAATCTCTTGTTTTATTTGAAAGCTAGAACCTGTGATCCCCACTGCGGAAATGCACCAAGATTCATAAACAATTACAAATACGAACAGAGCACTGACATGACAACGCATGAAAAGCAGGAATTATTTGGTTGGCAGCTGTTTTATGATGTTTGAGAAAGGTTGATACAAAAGGTTGTTCTGTACCAACAATCCTATCATTCACCACAGCTCCACCTCCACTCAGGATCTAACAAAAAACGTGGTGAAATGAAAACTCCTTAGCAGGGAGTTCGATTGACAGGTGATCTGATCAATCATAACACCGAATCCACTTTTGTCTGAAAAAAATTATAATAATCTGACCGAAGAGTAGATTATCGGTGGACTTTGTTCCGCACTTGAAACAAGATACCTTCTGATGTTCATTCACGTTTATTTTGCGCTATAACTAGTAAAGAGGAAAAGATGAACGGTTCATATGTCGCTTGAAATGAGGTGCTGCCACAATCTGTCACGACACAATAAAGATCCACAAAACGGTACTTATTGTTTGAATTTTCATAACAAATTACACAATTTGAAAGCGGAGACTTTGTTTCATGTCTTGCTTGTTGGCACATTTTCAGTTTCCTCTTTGCTCCACGATGTATTTCTCACTGCGTGAGAACATGATGTGTGGTGTGAGAGTGCCATGGCTTGTTGGACATAGCAACAGTAATGAAACTGGGGCAGGTCTTTGCGAAGTGTCAGTTGACTTGATTATTCAATTATAATGATTAAGAATGAACTTTTTCTCAAAAATGAAATTAGTCACTTATTTTAAACTGAAATTGCAGAGCCAATGTTTTGCGATATGAAGTGATCCTTAAAATATCAGCTTGGTCTAATCTAATGTTTTGTACCTCTGTAATAAAAATGACATTTAACAGTAATGATAGGAAAAAGTGGTATTCAGACTGGTTCAGCAGGTGAGAATTTGTGTCTGATGCTTCTACTATCTGTTTGGATAATAAGCCTGGATTTGTTTGTTTGTTTTTCATGAGAGTTCTCCTTCATATAATTTGAAAGAATGTGAATATATTTAGCATAATAAGGTCCTGCTTCTCACATCGTCATGCTCCATCAATTCCAATCCTTTCTAAATCAGTTTTGCTGCATGTAAGCATGTATAAAAAATGGATGAATGGACACTGAATTAGCATAAATTTACACACAAAAATTGGCTAAAAAATTTGAATACATTTATGTATTTGCAAAATAGTTTCACTAGTTTTGTTCTTATTAGGTTTTGGTCAGCAGTTTATTCGGAATCAGCAGACAGGCCAATCTCATTTTCAATTTTCTGTTTTAGTGCGCTTTAATGGCATGCAATGCAAATTTAAGTATAATCCCAACAGTGCCAGTAAACAAGTAATATTAACCAATGAAACTACCAGTGATGCAAATAAATAAATAAGCAGAATAATAATAATAATAAAGAAACTCTCTCTCTCTTCTCTAATACAGCAACATTAGAGGATGACACGATGCTTTTTGCCTCCTCTGCTGTCCTTTTTCGGATTGTTATGCAACAGCAAGAGCCAGCCTGAGTGAGTATGGTGAAGAAGTGAAGAAGAAAGACAGCAAAACATCCTCCTCCAGTCCTGAGTCACGCAGGTATAGAGCCATTTTAATCATCCAACACCACAAACATCACCACGGAAAAAAAAAAATAATCAGATGAAACAGAATCGAAACACAAGGCCTGTGGCTCCAGCAGTAAGTACCATCAAATATGGTACTGTTAGATTATTTGTTGAACCTCTTAGGAAGTGGAACATAAGATTTGAATTGCATTCTCACTCAGACAGTGTTTTCATATTTCCAGCTGTATGACAGTATAATAAAAACACTGACAGACACTGCTGTGAAATTACACAAATGATAATACTTTCATTGGACTTCATAATCCTAATTATGAATCTGTATGTGTGTGTAAGAGCTACAGCAGCGATATTAGCACACCGCTTATGAGCCCCTCTGGGTTTATTGTGACAAGTTAGCCGGCAAATGAAAACAACACCCTGTTTTCACTGATATATCATATTTAATAAGTAGTGAATAGACTTCATCGTTAGAAGTTAATGGCAATTCTCTTGTGGCTCTGGCTCAGTGTATGTCTTGAATATTTTGATGACAACACTGCACTTACAGTTCAATGAACTCAATGACTGAAAAAACATATTAGCATATTTCACAAACTGAGTATCTTAATAAGATAAGTTAAACCTGTTTGGACAAACTCAATTTTCAATATCTTGACTGCTTTCAGAAAAATGTATATGCCAGTAAATTATCTGATTTAAGATGTTTTCACCGACGCTTTGGTACAGCCTCCCACTTCTCCTTCTATTTTTTCGAAATTTGTGTTTTTATTACTCAATATATGTCTGTACTACCTTGTCAAATATCATAGATTTTGACAAATCATTTTAAACCTAAGCAAATCTACCTCACCAGAGCCTGTGTGACTTTATTAAACTCTCAGCAGCTGAAATATGGAAAAAATACCTCTGGGATGAAGGCTGACTTTGACATGACTTGATTTCATAAATATCTGATGGTGTTGACAAGAGGGACACAGTTTTGAAACCTTATAAAAGTGTTATATATTCTGAAATATTAACCTTTTCCTGAAGGTTGTCAAATTGCAGCAGTAATGTTTCATTAAAAGATGCATATTAATATTTCAGTTTTGAATTTACTCAACCATATGTCATTCCATATGACTTATTCTTATTTACTTTTTTCCAACTTTAGAACACAAACAGAGACATTTTGAAGAATGTGCTGGTCAATCTTTTCTATAAAATTTGCATTTACAGTGTATATTAAATACATATATCAAAAGTATATTAAATATTATCTTTTTAAGTTTTAAACACATATATTGTTAATTTACATTTGATAGAATATAAAAATACATTTAATAAACGTTTTTATGGTCTCTGGTTATTATGGTGTGATGACAGTTGGATTTTGGGGTAGTGAGTGATATAACGTGATATTATATACAGTATGTAATAAAATAAAGACAAAATCAAATGACATGGATCATTTGTGTTAAAAATATTCTAATGATAGTCTCTGATTCACTTCATAGTTGAAATGTTGCTGCTTTCAAAACGAATGGCAAATAAAGTCATGGATCATGTTGTGTCCCATATGTCTGTCACCAGCTGAGCTGATCTAGGTTGGTTTTCCGCAGGGTTAGCAAGTCTAACTAAAACTAGAGAGATTAAACATTTCACAGCAGGCATGATTGTAGCGAGAAAATCTAAAGTTGTATGAGTAAAATAAAATCTCACTGGACGGAGAGAGTTTGCTTTGAAATGTGAAGACTGAAGGCTGAGATTCAGTCTCTGTTAGTCTGGGATGGATAGAGGAAGAGACTCGTGAGAATTGTGGTTGAACTTGCACTGACAGCATTTCAACTCCTTGAAAACCAGACTGGGATCAGACAGTACTGAAACAAAACCCTGAGCCTGAGCAGAGAGGAGTGCAGAAGAGAGAGATCAATGAAGTGGAGGGATGGGGAGGGAGTAATCAAGGTTGAGACATCAGGGAGGGAGAAGAGCGTTCAGATCTGATGAGGCTACGATGAGCTTTTTGGGGAAACCAGTGGGAATACATTCATGCACAGCAGCTCCTCTCTTTCCCTCTATAATCATGTCTCATTTACACAATCTTGGCCTGGATGTCTACAGACACTTTTGGGCTTGGGCCAGACTTAGGCTGTTAACTGATGCTAAAACATAAAAGATATATGAAGCATAAGACCAAACAATGAGTTCTCTGGAATGCCTTCCAATCTTAATTTGTACTTAATTGGTACTTAAAGGGATAGTTCACCCCCAAATTTAAATTCCGTCATTAATTACTCACCCTCATCTTCGGAACACAAATTAAGATATTTTTGATGCATTCGAGAGCTCTCTGACCCTCCCATAGACAGCAATGTAATTAACACGATCAACGTCCAGAAAAGTAGCAAGGAGATCGGTAAAATAATCCGTGTGACATCAGGGGTTCAACCGTAATTTTACGAAGCTACGAGAATACTTTTTGTATGCAAAGTAAACAAAAATAACGACTTTATTCAACAATTCGTCTCCTCCGCGTCACCCTACAGTGCCATTTTGGAGAATATCCACTGAACGCAAACAGCATATGCTGTTCTGTGTCAGCTGTGTCATGCGGATACGTTGTTTTCGTTCAAATCAAAGCGTAAATGACGTAAACAGCATATTCGCATGGTGCAGTAGACACAGAACAGCATACGCTGTTTACGTTCAGTGGATACTCTCCAAAATGGCGCTAGG
>NW_015661984.1:1465019-1468392 GCF_001515625.1 Sinocyclocheilus rhinocerous | reverse complement strand
TGTAATTAACACGATCAACGTCCAGAAACGTAGCAAGGAGATCGGTAAAATAATCCGTGTGACATCAGGGGTTCAACCGTAATTTTACGAAGCTACGAGAATACTTTTTGTATGCAAAGTAAACAAAAATAACGACTTTATTCAACAATTCGTCTCCTCCGCGTCACCCTACAGTGCCATTTTGGAGAATATCCACTGAACGCAAACAGCATATGCTGTTCTGTGTCAGCTGTGTCATTATTTTACCGATCTCCTTGCTACGTTTCTGGACGTTGATCGTGTTAATTACATTGCTGTCTATGGGAGGGTCGGAGAGTTCTCAGAATGCATCAAAAATATCTTAATTTGTGTTCCAGAGATGAACGGAGGTCGTACAGGTTTATAACGACATGAGGGTGAGTAATTAATGACAGAATTTTCATTTTTGGGTGAACTATCCCTTTAAATGATGGACTGTAATGCGGGAATATGCTGCCTTCTGAGGGAGCATCACATGTATTCTTCATGAAAAACAGAATCCCCGAATGTACAAATAATACATCCAAAAGTAGCAAATTATATATTATTTGACACAATTTTAAAATAGTAATATTATTCTCAACATTTGTGGATCACTATATGTGTGTGTTTTGCAAGAAATCAATACTTTTATACAGCAAGGATGCATTAAGTTGATCCAAAGTGACAGTAAAGAAATGTATAATGTTACAAAAGATTTGTATTTCAAATAATTGCTGTTCTTTTGAATTTTCTATTCACAGGAAAATCCTGAAAACAATGTATTATGGTTTCCACAAAAATATCAAGCATAACAACTGTTTCCAACATTGATAATAATAAGAAATGTTTCTTGAACAGCAAATCAGCATATTAGAGTGATTTCTGAAGGATCATGTGACACTGAAGACTGGAGTAATGATGCTGAAATGTCAGCTTTGCATCACAGGAACAAATGACATTACAATAGAAAACAGTTATTCTAAATTGCAATAATGTTTCACAATATTAGTGTTTTACAGTAGTTTTGATCTAATAAATGCAGCCTTGGAAAACATAAGAGACTTTTTCTAAACTCTAAACTAAACCCGACCCTTTTGAACACCAATGCTCATCTGCTTATAGCTCTTTTTAACATTTGATCATCATCAAAACTGAGATTGCTTACTATAAATATAAGTTTGCTGATCTGTAAGAGACAAAAGTGCCAGTTCTTTATTGTTCCTGTAGCATGAGATCAATTCTAATTTTGGTTCATGAAACAGTCTCTCCAGAGATTATGTATCCATGCAGGAAAAAGGAATGAATAATCACTTGATCTGCTATAAATATTATATGGCCTGCCACATTAGATGATATATGTATGTTAATTGTATAATTTTTTGTCTTGCAGCCACTGAAGTCACAGGGGAAGGGCTGAGATTGCTGGAATTTAATTTCATTTTCTGCAGAGTAATATCTCAAATCTTAATAAAGCAGCAGAGTTATGCAGTACCGGTGAGAGAGAGTGTGTGTGTGTGTGTGTCAGTCATGAGAGGGAAGAGTGTTTCTGTAGAGACTCTCACTCCGACACCTGATCTGCAAAAGACATTCACAGCTTTAGTGAAGACCTCCTGAGCTATGAGTGTTAAATGTGAGGAGATGAAATAGTGTTCGAGAAAATCTGTGTATCACGTTTTTGACATATAAAGCAGCACAACTGTTTTCAACATTGATAATAATAGTAAATGATTCTTGAGCAGCAAATCAGCATATTATAATGATTTCTGAAGGATCATGTGACACTGAAGACTGGAGTAATGATGCTGAAAATTCAGTTTTGCATCACAGGAATAAATTACATTTTAAACTATATTAAAATATAAAAGTTATTTTAGTTAATTTTTTTTTGCTGTATTTTTGGTCAAATAAATGCAGCTTTGGTCAACATAAGAGACTTTTTCAAAACAAAAAATCTAACCAACCCTAACTTTTGAATGGTAGTGTATAGCAAATAGCAAAAGCTTGTGATATAAACAACTGGACTTTAAAGAGCCCATAAAAATGCTGTTGCTGTATGTATTTATAGTGCATTTTGGTGATGATTGAGTACAGTAGCAGGCATAAAACCCACAAGCACAAAAGGATAAGTTTTTGTGTTACCTCATCAAATGTTTTCTCTGATAAATCTGTGTGAACTGCTGTTTCTGAACAACAAATGGATGTAATATTAAGTAAAGTACATAAGCCATATGGTGGCTGCATGTGTCATTAATCATAGTTGTATGGCCGTCGTATGTACACATGACATAAATGCCACGCTGTGATCTGAATGATGCAGTTACTGGTGTGTAACCTTCCATTTGGGAGCGATAACAAATTTTACTGTCGCTCCTCAGCAGCCAAAAGACAGCTTGATTCATAAATGATGGATGACTTATTTGAATTGTCAACATCCAAGACAATACATATTTAATAAAAAAAAATATTTCTAGACAAAACTCTTTTACACAATATCTGATTGAAATATCAAATACTGTGCAAAAGAGAAAAGTTTTGAAGTAGCATTTCATCAAATGCCACTCATTCTACATGAACTCCTGCAATGAGACAAACAAATCCTCTGCTGAAGTAGTCATCGTGTAGATGTACTTGAGTATAATTATATTTGCTCACTCTATCGAATAAAGATGACTGTCCTATTCACAACCAAAAGTGATCAACCGATTGAAATCACAGAGTAATTGGTTCTTTCAGACGCTGTGTAGATGGCTTTATGAGGTAAATTTACAAGGACGGCTATAGAAAATGATAAAGATTGAATGTGCTTTGCCAATATGTATTGCTACACTCATATAGAAATATAGTGGCTCATCGATGTATATTTCTGAGTTACATGAGGACATGTTTTGATGGAAAGAGAGAAAGAAGTGGTTGTTCAATTTTATCCTTGGCATATACAGATAATAAATATATAAAATAATAAAAAGACAGCCTGATTGACTGGAAGCATACTGTACAGTGAGTAATAAATGAATAAATACTAATCTAGATAGATTGTAGTATTTACCAGAAATGTTATTTACCAGAATTTATTTAGGAGAAAAATTTAAATTTCTGGAAAAAAAAAGAAGAAAAAAAAATCTATTAATTGGAGATGCTTTTGATTACTAAAATTTTATGGAACCATTAAAATGGAATCCAGAAAATAATGGAAAACAGAAGTATCAAAAGCAAGAAATCATATGGTTTTATTGAACAAAACTGTTAAAATACATCATGTATTATAAACAATAGAGATAATGTACATTACGCATTACAACAAAGGCCTGCAGAGAGCGCCAACGGCCTGATGATTATTTTTACACATTGCTGTGCGATCTAATACTTGTTTAAT
>NW_015661984.1:1458196-1460351 GCF_001515625.1 Sinocyclocheilus rhinocerous | reverse complement strand
GTTGCGTTCCCAGATGAATGTTATAATAAACCCAAACTCACAACCACATGCAGAGATGGAGTTTGAGACGCTCCACACATGTAAATGATATCAGTTCCTGTGGAACTACTGTGAACGGAGCCGCTGTGTGACGCATGTACTTAACCTACACGCATGGAAATAATTAAAGCGCATATACTGTATTAGAACTGCATCGCATATAATTATTTAATTAAATCGTAGCGTTTGTGAATTCGCAATTATGCTTAATTATGATTTTTAAATGGGTTTAATATATCATGCAGCCTTAGAAAACAGTCTAATAATGTGCTTTATGAATTCTCGTCTGTGAAATGCGCAACTTCCGGTATTTTGCCAGTTAGTCGACGCGAGCAAAATGAAGTTGAGGATTTTTAAAAATCGAATAGTCGAATAAAATCAACTAATCGCGACAGGCCAAATAGATTACATTTTAAATTACATTTAAAAATTAGTTAAGACTGCAAAAATATTTCATTATTTGACTGTTTTTACTGTATTTTTAATTACATAAATGCGGCCTTGGTGAGAATAAGAAACTTTCAAATTATTCAAACTTTTGGTAGTAAACTTACCATTACTAAGCATATACATAAGCAATTTACTTGGGTAATGGTGCAGTAATTCTGAGCCTAAATCAGTCCTAATTAAGGACCACATTAATCATCTCAATACAGACTAAATGAACTAGGGAGAGAGTTGGGATTGACAAAATGACAGGCAGCTCAGATAATGTTTTGCCAAAACTAAGCAAAACAAACTGCATGACTGGCACCATTAGCATAATGACAATCATTATAACTAGGGAGGACAGAAATGCTAAATTCATTCCCTTCAACTTTTGGATGGCCGCAGTGTGAAGAAAAAAAAATACTACAGTCATTTTAAACACCAACTTAAAAATCAAGCTAAAGCCTCTGCCAAATGGATGCTTTGGCAGTGAGCTGAACGAACGTGTGAGCAGTAATCAGCTAGAGCTCACTTCCCAAATCAGTTGGGTCTTATATTCACAGTATATTCCTATATTCACAGTTTTAGGCCTAATTATTAAACTTTAATGGCAAAATAGTCAGTGACTGGCGTTTTTGTTACTGATCCTAGTAATGCAGAGTTGTAAATGTTTAATCAAAAGCTTTATGGCTCCAGACGTTTGCTGTGCTGTTGTACACATTTCATGTCATGCTGGGTGAAGCCCATCACTGCTTGTGTAAAGCTTCTTCTTTGATTGAGCATAATCAAAAACCAAATTTGTTATGTGCCAGTCTCTGCCAGTGGTTCAGATAATACCCAGCAGGCCCTGAGAGGATTACTATGCATGGAAAAGGACAAGAGAACGGAAAGACAACAAACAGCTCAATTAAAACTGTGTGGGCAAAAATCAAACAAGCATGAAAAACAAACTCTTCTGCTTTCAAATATCAATCAGCATTGTTGAGAATGCTGCACAAAACCATTTTGGGTAGTAATATGACAAATTTAGAATTTAACAGAAACCATAAACTATGAATTATTCAGATGTTTGTGCAAGTAAAATTAACCTAATTAAAATAAATCACATAAATTGCTTGTCAGCAACAACTTGGTTATGTAAATTTTAAAGTCCAAAATTATTTTTTAAATTAATTGCATAGCATTTTAACTTGGTATAATTAAATCAACTTGCTATAATAATACACGAAAAAGAAAAGTAAATATTGAATGCGAGATGATAATCTTTCTACTTACACCAGTCTCAACCGGAATATATAAAGGTAAAATGGGGATGACACAAAACGGAAACACTTTGGTCTCTCATAATTTCTTTTAAATTATTAGGGGCATAAATCCTCCTAAGCAGAGAAGTGTTACAAACCTCCCTGTTTGTCAGATAAACTATTATCTACTATGAAATCAATAAAGCATGACACATGAGATATTTTACACATGAACTACCATTCAGAAGTTCAGGGTTGGTAAGATTATTTTTTTATGTTTTTGAAAGTCTTTTATGCTCTTAAGGCTGCATTTATTTGATAAAAAAAAACTGTGAAAGTAAAGCACCTTATTTTAGTGATCATTTGCTGAAAAACATCAACAGAGTCAACAAAACTCTTTCAGATCCTCATTTGTTTCCTTGTAATGGAAAGTGTGATGAGTG
>NW_015661984.1:1420029-1458180 GCF_001515625.1 Sinocyclocheilus rhinocerous | reverse complement strand
AGGAGGGACGACAGTGAAAGACGAGAGAGGACCAGGCCTGGAGTTTATTTTGTGTTTATTTTATTATTAAAGTTTTCTTTGAGTGTTCGCCGGTTCCCGCCTCCTTCTTCCCGATCTACAAACTACGTTACAGAAAGTAAGAATTGCTCCTGCAGATACATTCACATTAACTAAGTTTAGATTTCGTAACAATTACCCAGAGACTGAACACAAGCCGTCAACCTGTGGCATCTTTCTTCTTTTCAGACACAACATTCTTACAGACACAACATATCCAGTGACTTCAAAAACAAACAGCCTGGAAAGGGAAGTGAATTGAATTAGCCCCTGCCTGTACATAATTAATGATTTACACATCCAAACAGAACAAGTGCATGACTGCACAATTTTACAGGTCTCTCGTTTGGCAAGAAGCTGCTGGGAATCACAACTTTGTGTCTGCCAAGCGCATTTGCGTCTGACTGCTTCTGCATGTTTTGCCAAACGCACTATATTATCAACTCACACACCTGTATGTAAGTGTTTACGCACAGTGATTCCTGTCTGTCCACATGCTGGAGGCTGAAACAAAGTCTAGTGCAACAAAGTACAAAGGCACAGCATTTTGCATTCAGGTAGGGCATAGAGAAATTACCAATAGAGAAAACTATAACAATCTTAAAGGAATAGCTCAAACAAAAAAAAATGAAAATTTGCTGAAAATGTAGCCTACTCACCCTAAGGACATCCAAGATGTAGATGAGTTTGTTTCTTCATCAGAACATATTGGGTGAAATTTACCATTATATCACTTGTTCACAAATGGATCCTCTGCAGTGAATGGGTGCCATCAGAATGATAAGAACAGCTGATAAAAACATCACAATAATCCACAAGTAATTCCAGCCCATCAGTTAACATCTTGTGACGTGAAAAGCTGTGTGTTTGTAATAAACAAATCCATCCAGTAATTTTAACTGTTGCTTCTGCGTAAAATATGAGTCCATAATATTGCCTTCTCCAGTAAAATAGTTAAAAGTGTTAAAAATATCTTAACAGTGGATTTGTTTCTTACAAACACGATGCTTTTCACTTTACAGGTTGTTAACTGATGGGCTTGATTCATATGGATTACTTGTAGATTGTTGTGATGATTTTATCAGCTTTTTGAACTTTCATTCTAATGGCACCCATTCAATGCAGAGGATCCATTGATGAGCTTGGGACTCATCATGTTTGTGATACAGGGAGGGTCTGCAGGCACACTGGATTTAAATATTCCACATTGTGCATTGTCATTGTCATAAAAACAGAATTCGTTTTCCAATGGTGCATCAGCTCAGTGCCAGAGCCATTTAGGTGGAGATGACAATAAAGTGGATGACGGGCTGTAAATTAAAGCACTTGTAATTGCACAGCTATGTTATAAAAGATTCCCTTCTGAATTTTTTTACTTTATGAAATTGGAATCTGGATTAGTTGATTCTTTTGGCCAATAAACCCAGTGATATCAGCGTTGGTTGCCATGCAACCAGGAGCCTGTTCGGCTTCCTGGGGTGTTACGCATTTCGGGGGGGAAGGGTTCATGGGTCCTCATATGGCTTGTTAACTGAGGGGGGTTACAGAGTATTTGTTAAATATAAAAACAAAATATATATTGTGTGTTTGAGTGGTCCAGACGCTACATTAGTGTGGTTTGACAGTCACTTTGCACAATATCCATTAAAGTGTTGCATTCTCTGTAAACATTGGGTCTCATTCACTAATGTGCTTAGTTCTTAATGTGCATCTATCTATCTATCTATCTATCTATCTAATCTCGCAGTCTTGGAAAAACAGGATATGAGGAATCATCATTTTAAAAGTGTGATAGTAAAAAAAAAAGTATGTGTATATACAGTGGAGATCAAAATTAGAGAACAACCTACAATTTCTTAAATTTCAAGGTCACTGCTCAGTCCTAACAGGAGTAGAAACACAGTTTTGAAGCAAATTTCATGAGTTAAATATATTCTGAAGCACAGTATACAAACTTAAATGAGATATTTGAAAAAGAACTCTGATCAAAATTAGAGAACACTTTCAGATACCTACAAGTTATTGGTGTTAATCTGGCACCTGGTGCTAATTTCCTTAATTATCTAATAAACCCTATTTAACTAGCAGCCTAACTTTACAGTTTTCACTGACTTTGCAAGCTGGTGAGCCATTTTAAAGTGACTGAAACCCTCCGACAGCAGGTTGTCCAGATGAAGGCCAATAGCAGCCATAGCAAAAGAAGCTGGTCATTTCAAATCTGTGATTTCTGGAATATTGCATCTTTACAAATTCACTAACTCATTCAAGTCCTCCAAAAAGGCCGGTCGACCACGAAAGACAAATGCATGAGAGGACAAGAAAATGTGGAGAATCTCAATGGGGAATTGGTTCAGCACTGCAACTGGAATTGCTCGCCTGAACAGGGTAAGGATCTGTCTCCATGTTTAAGAGAATTTGGACTGAAAGCCCACTCTGCAGTGACCAGCCTCTTTCCTGCGTTCATCACTCAATCAGCCAGCAATTTTCATGCAGGACAATACTCCCATCACATGGCAAAATGGGTAAAAGAGTTCCTTGAAGCTGAAAACATTGAAATAATGAAATGGCCAGCCCAGAGTCCTCATCTAAACCTGATTGAAAATCTTTGGAAAATCCTTGGCAACAAAGTTATGGCTAAGAAACCCACTACAGTCACCAACTGTGGAAGAGACTGGAAGAAGAGTGGACCAAGATCACACCAGCAGAGTGTAAGAAACTAGTGATGTCCTGTGGCCGCAGATGAGCTGAAGCAATTCAAAGCCAGGGCCTGTACACTTCCTACTCATTTTTGACTGCTGTAACCTTCAGAAATTTTAGTTGCAATCTTTCTTCGTGTCACAATCATTGCTGTTTTCTAACTTTGGTCACCATGTTTTCCACTAAATAAAGGGTTTTTGTAGAAGTGCCTTGATTAGCTTGGCATAGCCACAACTAAAATACCTCCAAATTTTGAATGATGAAGATTACAATATTTCTGAAAAAAGCAAGTGTTCATAAATTGTTCTGTAATTTTGATCTCCACTATCTATCTCTATATATATATATATACACAATAGAGTGATAACAGAGCTCCTCCAACCGCTTCACCATTTGTATCATGTATCACTCCGCTTGCTGTATTTCTCACAACGAGTGTCATGGCGGACACCCAAATCCACTATAATTTAAGAATAATACAGTTTTTTGTTAAGAGATTTTTTGGTGAGAATGTACTTGTTTGGACTTCAAATAAGTGGTTTGTTAATAAAGATATAAAGAAAATTTGCTTCAACGTTTTCGGAGATGTGAGCTCCAGGGCATGAGTAGCCGTTCAGCACTCATAAACCCGCAGTGAGCAGCTCACCTTGGCCAGATCTTCTGTAATTTACCGTTGGCTCTGATGCCCTGTCGTGCTTAAACATGAGATATATTTCGTTTTGGTTAAATCTAATGGGCAGTCTTTGGTATCATTAATCTATTATTTGTTCCAGAGCAAATCGTTTTGGCCATCTCACTATGTTTATGTAGCTTCAATGCTGTATATCAGAGCGCTGCCTTTGTACTTTTGACTGAATTGCCTAGCAACATTTATGATGGCTATTGTTGTTGTTTATTAAATATTATTATTCAATAAATAATATTTTATATAAATAATAGTAGGATTTAGTATTAGGAAACAGTGTGTGTGTGTGTTTGTGATGGTGATGGTGATTTTAGTTACATTGTTCCGCCATTAGAGGGTGACAAGACACTGTTTTACGAGTCAGCAGGAAGACTTTTAAACTGAAAAACACTAAAGTGCAGTTTTGAACAAAGAAGTTATTTTTTCTTTCAAAAAGCTTGTGCGTAGCCAACAAATGCACGAGCAGCGCTGTCATCAGGAATCACCCTTAACAGATGAAAGGATAGTACAAGCCTATCAGACATTCAAACTAATGATTTATTGAGATTATGAGATTAGATGCAGTTAATCACACTCACTGAGTTGATCTCTCTCTCTCATAATACTTTACTATACACAATACACCGCTTTTAATACAGTAATACAATAAGCTTTTAATGAAGCAACTCAACGTTTCTTCGTTACTAGTTCTAAAGTGACGTTTTGGAATTAGTAACGGAGGCTTGGGCTCAGCTGTTAAACTGTCAACTTTAGATTTGAATCCGTGGCGGAAGGAAGTAGTTCTGCACAAAAGAGGGCTTTTAAAGATGATCCGTTGTTATTTTTTATGTAGTTACCCACTCGTGTCGTCGAAGTATTGTATAACGCAATATCACACTCGTAGACATGAGATATGGCTGTATATCGGCACGCTATGATTACATTCAGCACTCGGCCGAATCACAGCCATGCCGATATACAGCCATATCTCACATCTACGAGTGTGATATTGTATATATACAGTGGGTACGGAAAGTATTCAGACCCCCTTAAATTTTTCACTCTTTGTTATATTGCAGCCATTTGCTAAAATCATTTAAGTAAAATTTTTTTCCTCAATGTACACACAGCACCCCATATTGACAGAAAAACACAGAATTGTTGACATCTTTGCAGATTTATTAAAAAAGAAAAACGATTTTGATTAGATCGTGTAATTTATTATTTTTTTTTTTTAAGTTTGATGTAACAATTATTTGCATTAAGACGTGGGGCTTTATCTTCCTAATACAGTACATGACTAAAGAGGAAGGCCAAACATATCACATTCCTAGTTACGCAACCAGTCCTTTCATTCCCATCTGTTAAGAGTCATGCTGTTGTCATCTCCCTTCATATGATGTGCCACTTTCCCACAATTTGTTCTTTCTGTTTAGTTTTTCTTAGAAGATGACTCAGTGACTTGCCTTTTTTGGCTAAATGACTTTCCAGTGCTTGGTCATTAAGTGAAATTGTTTCCACCAGGGTGAACATTACTGTTAAAACCTTCAGAGTCATTATAGATTCCTCTAAATGTTCAACATCAAGCAACGGGCTTCATTTCTGATGATCCGTGGAATACGACGAAGCCAAATAACTAAATATGCATGTGCTTTCCAACACTGAGATCTCAAAGGATATTGTTTTATTCAAGAGATATGATTTAAATATTTAGGCTGAATACTCTGTGTTTGATCTGAGATCGTATTATGTGCCACAAGCAATTCCGGCATTCCTTTTCAGCAATGCAGCTTTGATCACAGCTAATGAATTGTTGTGCATAGGAGCTCACGATTCAAATGCAACAATGCACTTACTCATAGAAGCCTTTTATTTTTTGCAATACACTAAGAAGCAATCAAGCAAAACTAACAATGCCAATTGTATTGACCGTCCACCTTGTAATGAAAGGCACTTAGAGAAAGACAGTTAAGATGAAAGTATGTGTGTAATGACAAAGTGACCACAGAAAGAGAAGAAAGTCTCTTTATGTTTTAATTAAGAGGTTGTAAATCTTTGTCAACCTGTGCCTCTAATTAAGAGAAAGACAACTGGGTGACTGTAGACAGAGAAAGAGGTCAGCCATACAATGTTTAATCAAATTAGATTTCATTTATACAGCACTTTGTTTACACAAAGACTATCATAAGGTGCTGTGAAGCATGCAGAACTATTTTTCTACACTATAAATAAATTAATTACATCTAGACCTTTTAGTCTATAATGTAAGAAGGAACCAATTCGCCCAACGGCCAGTTGAAGGATTTCCTATTCAGTGGTCAATTACTCAGGTAACCTGTGCATTGCAGTAATGTGAGGTCCTGCTTGTTGTTTATAGATCTTCAAGTATACTGTAGCACTGCTATACTCAAGAGGGCCAGGCATACGTACATGAATTTGTTTTTCAGCATTTCGAAAATAAAGTACTGACCTCAGTGACCGCGAGGTGTTTAGGCCCTATAGCATCACTGAAGCAGTAAAGTCCAGGGCAGAGATCACACAAGAAGGTGATATCAGCTGCTGTGCGCTCTGCTTCAACAGTTTACACTGGATTAAAGTGAGGAATAATTCACTCAATCATGGACATTCACACTCACCCTCATGCTCTAAACATGTATGAAGTTTAAAGAATGTCTTTGACCTTCATTTTCCATACAGTTACATAAATACGGACTACAAAAACAAATAACAAGTGCATTGTTCAACATTATCTTCATATTTTCAGTAAATGATGAGAGAATTTTCATTTTTTGATTGAAATATCCCTTTAACGCTAGAACCGCCACGGGGTCAGTTTTACCCATGGCTGTTTTTAAAACGTACATAAAAGATTTTTAATAAAACATTCAAGTCTCCCAGTCACTGACTTTTACTAAAATTGTGTGATTTACAATCCCGTTGTTAAAAACTGTTTAGATAAAACCAGATAAAAAAAACGGGGCATTTATACCTATAAGCACCAGCGCGGGGTCAAATTTACCCGCTATATAATGCCTGTATGTTCGCGCTGTCATTTTCGTGCCGCTTATGTTTTAACATTGTACATTGTAATACCTTTCACTCACTGAATTAGCGGTTATCAGTTTCATAAATAGACAAAATGAGTAAAAGAAGGCGATTTATGAATGCTGAAGAGGTATAAGAAGCACTAAATGCCATGAGCGATGAAGAGTCTGATGGTGGGGAAGTAAAGCGTCCTGTTGTTTTTTGATTACCCAAAGTTTGGTGTTCTTCTTGTATAATTCAAATTATAAATGATATAACTAAAAAAAATTATAATTAATTAGGTGAACCTGTGCGCTTGAATTTGTCATCGCATCATCCTATGCAATGTGGTGAAATATTATTGCTCATTATTGTCTATAGGCGATTTTAGTAATTTAAATAACATAGGTTATCTTAATATATTGATTAATAACATTGTATTATAATAGCCTTTTACACCACCCAAATATGTATTTACTTCCTTCTAATTCTCGTTGTCAGTGCAGGCTTGTTTAGCTTAATATTGACCGTTATGAAAAGTAACTAGTGTAGCCTGCATAAAAAAGCCTTGAACATAAATCAACAGGACAAAAATATAGTTGATGACTAGACAATCATTTCATGACTCTAGACACTTCTTTGTGAAGACAGTAGCATAATACAGTGAAATAATATGTTCTTTAGCCATTCAAAAACACAGCTGTCATGTACGTGGGTAAAATTTACCACTGGCGCTTTTAGGTATACAGCGACCCCTGGCAATTTTAGTATCAAGACCCACTGCTCTCTCCAGTGCAAACGCAGTTTAACATTATAAATCTGGTAAGCCTTGAATCAACTATGAGAACAACCTGATGTTCTGAATATTCAGACTAATTCAACTGACAGAAACTCACTGATGTAGTGGCACTGAGGGCCTCTTAAGTCAGACTTCAAAATAATTCCCTGAACTGAATTAATGTAGATCACATTGAAATGACATATCTGCATTGAAAATGGCTTTAATAAATGCACCATAACCCCGATGACTGATCATAGCTCATGGGATTCTTTTGAAATCTGTGGTGGTTTTATGTTTTAGTTAAAGGGCACCTATTATGCAAAATCCACTTTTACATGGTGTTTGGGCATAAATGTGTGTTGGCAATGTGTGAACACAACCACCCTACAATGATAATAATCCACCCACTCCTCATTTTTTAATTCCCATTTAAACCAAGTCAGTGTCACTAGGCCTGCCGTTTTGATTCTCATGCAGTGTGACGTCACACTGCATAGGGCCGGGCCACGGGGATTGATTGACAGCCCTGCATTGCTATAGTTTCCGCCCTCAGCGGTTGTAAGCTGTCCTCCATTTTCTCCACGCTCGAGCAGCTGTAACGTCAACAATGTCTCGCAAGCAATCCCGATGCTCTGTGTTTAGATGTAAGACTGAACATAAGAGTCTTCTTTTTCTCCCAACATCTGAGCTGCTGAGGACGCTGTGGATTTCTTTCATTTTTCAAGGTAATGCGCCTCAAAATCTACCTAAATACGTGTATCACTCCAGACTCCTTTGTGAATGTCATGTCATGTCGTTATAGTGCTTAGCGTTTTAACTGTATTTGTGTGCGTACATTAAGTATTTTTTAACTGATCAGCGGCGCGCTAGTGAGATTAGTTTGCGCCGTTCATAGTGCGAGATTCATTCGGTAGCATGGTCGCGCGGCTCGGTCAATTGATCCGCGCCGATGACAGGTCAGTGCGGCGCAAGCTCTGTAATAGTGCGCTGTTTCATCCCACTTTCAGTGCATTTGGCTTCCCATATGTACGGCTATACAATGGTTCTCTCGCTCTGTCACGTTGCTTCTACCGGCTGTTTATTGCTGTAGATATGCAATGCAGAGAGATGTATACACGACGACCTCTTCTGGAGACAGGGCAGGAATATGCAGCTCATTTGCATTTAAAGGGATACACTCCAAATCAGCTCTTTTTTTAGACACACCTCAAAAATTACATTTTCCAGCTTTTATAATAAATGATCTGTTGGGTATTTTGGGCTGAAACTTCACAGACACATTCTGGGGACACCCAAGACCAATATTACATCTTGTAAAAATGGGCATAATAGGTGACCTTTAAGTGAGCAGACCACACTTTATGTGAGCACACACTGCAGTCAGAGATGTAAAAAAAATAAAAGCCATTTAGAGTCTCACAGAAAAGCCTTTTATTTAATACTTCCCTGACAACTACTGTATATTTTTCCAGGCATAGAGTAAAAGGCCTTTTGTCACTTTTTCCTTTATGCATGCCTGATCATACATGGAACACACATTTATAAAGGTGTATTCACACCTGTCTTGTTTGGTTCGATTGAATCGAACTCAAGTTCGTTTCCCCCTTTGGTGCGGATCTTTTGGGCAGGTGTGAATACAGCTATCGCACTCTGGTGCGGACCAAACAACCGTACTGAGACCCAGCTGAAGAGGTGGTCTCGGTCCGCTTCCAAACAAACTCTGGTACGATGAACCAATGAATGGATGACCTTAAGCACACATGTGGTTTTGTTTACAGTTTCTGGTTCACTTGCAAAAAGAGCAGTGTGAAAGCGAACCACACCAAACAAAAAAAAATCAAAATTGTATTTGGTCCGGACCAAAGCAAGTGAACTATCGGACATTCCTGGTGTGAATACACCCTAAGTTATAGTCAGTCACACTCTGCATGCTCTAATAAGCCGGCTACTGTCTAGTGATTTTGCAAACCCTGCTAATTTGCTGGTAACAATTTCATTGCATCAACTTTAATAAGGGTAAAGGGCTAATAGCATACATACAGTGGGTACGGAAAGTATTCAGACCCCCTTAAATTTTTCACTCTTTGTTATATTGCAGCCATTTGCTACAATCATTTAAGTTAATTTTTTTTCCTCATTAATGTAGGGGTGCTGTGTGTACATTAATGAGGAAAAAAAATGAACTTAAATGATTTTAGCAAATGGCTGCAATATAACAAAGAGTGAAAAATTTAAGGGGGTCTGAATACTTTCCGTACCCACTGTATACATATAAACTCATATATAATGAGCCAATGAAGTTAGACACCCTGAGTCACTGGCAAACTATGCGCCCATGCATAAACAAATAAAAGCTCTGATGTCCAGTGTTGGATACAGACAAAAGCCATTTCTGAAATAGTCAAAGGACTGTAAAATACATTCAACCTGAGATCTGCACAGACTAAATAAACAAACAAAGAAAGAAATCAAATGAATCATGCTTTTAGTGGAAAACTATATGGGTGTTCTTATGGTGAAACTGCATCTTATAATAAATGGAAGCCAGTCATAAAGTGATTTAATTACATTAAAAACATTTTACACAGAAGGCCCAACATAAAAAACAGAACTCTAATACTTAGGATGAATTGACATCAGTCACAAGAGCATCACTACAGCCAAACAGCATTTACACTGAATTTAGGGCACGGCAGGGCAGTGCTAATGCTGTTATGCAGTTTCATATTCATTCCTCCTTGTAATGTACTGTCTT
The DNA here is from genome assembly GCF_001515625.1 of Sinocyclocheilus rhinocerous. Taxonomy (NCBI): domain Eukaryota; kingdom Metazoa; phylum Chordata; class Actinopteri; order Cypriniformes; family Cyprinidae; genus Sinocyclocheilus; species Sinocyclocheilus rhinocerous. The sequence goes on along the minus strand of NW_015661984.1, from coordinate 1,448,202 downwards.
GAGTCCAGTGAGAGAGGATGAATTCAATACAGCTCCAGGATCGATCTGACAGGACCCAGCTGAGCCAAATGGAAGAGAACTCGCTCCAAATGCCCATAAACACACCTTTATCTCAAAGCTCTTCCAGGGAGTTCAGAGATGGATTGACAGACAGAAAAACAAGCAGACAGGTGGATGTACATACAGATGCATGAATAGACAGACGAACCAAGGAAAGGATGGACGAACAGACATATGCATGGATAGACAAGCACATGGATAGATGGACAAACGAACAGGAAGATGGACATATGAATGGATGTGCACGATAGACAGCCAACCAATAGATGGATGTACAGACAGATATAAGAATGGACAGATAGACGGATAGATGTATGCACCTAGATAGACAGATAACCCAGGGATGGATGGATGGTGCATGGACAGACAAGCACATGGATGGATGGACGAACAAACAGGAAGGCATACGTATGGATGAATGTGCACAGACAGACACCCAACCACTGGAAGGATGAACATATGGATAGATAAATGAACAGACGAATGGATGGATGGATGGATTGATGTATGCGCCTAGATATACAGATAACCCGTGGATGGGATAATAAGTGATTGATGGATGGATGGATGGATGCGCCTAGATACACAGATAACCTGTGGATGGGATAATAAGTAAGTGATTGATGGATGGATGGATGGATGGATGGATAGATGTGCACGGATAGACAGACAATGCATGGATAGACAAGCACATAGATGTACAGACAGATAGAAGAATGGACAGATAGATGGATAGATGTATGTGCCTAGATAGACAGATAACCCATGGATGGATGGATGGATGGATGGATAGATGTGCACGGATAGACAGACAATGCATGGATAGACAAGCACATAGATGTACAGACAGATAGAAGAATGGACAGATAGATGGATAGATGTATGTGCCTAGATATATAGATAACCCATGGATGGATGGATTGATGGATGGATGGATGGGATAACAAGTCATGGATGGATGGACAGAAGCACATGGATGGATGGACGGACAAACAGGATAGCAAACCTATGGATGGATGTAGACACCCAACCAATGGATGGATTGACATATGGATAGATGAATGAACAGACGGAAGGGTGGATGGATGGATTGATGTATGCACCTAGATAGACAGATAACCCATTGATGGGATAATAAGTGATTGATGGATGGATGGATGGATGAATGGATGGGTTAAGAAGTGATGGTTGATAAATTGATAGATAAAAAAGTTAAGTGATGGATGGATGGACAGGCAGACAGACAAACAGATGGATGGATAGACAGACAACCCATGGAAGGACAGATGGATGAATGGGGGGATTCATGGAAGAACAGATGAACGGATACCTGAATGGATGGACAGATAGACGAATGGATGCACAGATGGAAGAATGGATGGATGGATGGATATATGGAAGTACACAGATAGACAACCCAAAAATGAATGGATCTCTGGAACAATGAATGGAAAAATAGCTGGATTGATGGGCAGAAAGGTGAATGGGTGGACAGGCAGACAGGCAAATGGATGAATGACAAAGAAATGGAAGTATGGATGGATAGACAGTCAGGAAGAAAGATGGTCAGCTAGACAAATGGATGGATAGGGTAACATCTTCCATCATTTAAATTTCATCATCCCTTACACCAAGACACTCATGAAATAACCAGCCATCCAGTTACTTCCTCAAACATCTGACACTTCAATCTGTTTTAACTGTAAAAAGACACTAGTCAATGTCATCAGACAACCTAGACACAAACAGAGATGAAACTCATGGAAATTGCTCAAGCATTCCAGGAACGACTGCTTTTAGAGAGTGGATTGACTCAGCATTTAGACCAGAACAACACAAACTGATTAGAATGATGCATATACGGTTTCATCCTGCCAGTGGGTTGAAGCTTCTGATTGGCTGAGATTGGTGAAAGTGCTGGTCTGGCAGGAAAACTCTTCTCTTAAAGAGGGAAAGAACAGCATGGCAGAAGTAAACCGCTTACATCCACATTCCTACACATCAACACATGATTGATTCACACGACAGAATGTGCAAGGAGGAGACAAAACAATACATTATGAGAGAATGAACAGTGAGAGAACGTCACAACCTTCACAGCTGAAATCATCAACGGCACTCATCCAAGCAAAAGCAGTGATACATCAGACTCATAATCATACACTTTCCCTCAGTGAGGGAGGGAAGGTAAACACATTTGTGGCCTCCACACATGCTGGCAGATGGAGAAGGTGGGTGAGCTGGGCCTGAGTGGGTGAAAGCCTAAAGACTCAGCACAGAACAGGAAACCTAGGCTGCCCGATGATTAGCCTCTGGAACATCACTATGCACCATGTGCGGTACAATATCATTATGGGACAACCAGACACAACCAGATGGACAGTTCAGGCCACGTCTGTATATAAAACCAAAATGATGCTGCCCTCTTGAGCAGTACAGAGGTGACAAATGAAAATTCTGTCTTTTTTTTTTTTTTTCTTATGTGAAATATAAAAGAAGATATTTTGAAGAATGTTGGTAACCAAACCATTTTGGTAGCCATTGACTTCCATTGTATATATATAAAAGAAAAACACAATGAGACATCTCTCAAAGTATCTTCTTTTATGTTCCACAGAAACAACAAAGGCATACAGGTTTGGAACAATATGATGGTGAGTAAATGATGACAGAATAATCATTCTTGGGAGAACTATCACTTATGACAGGTCTGAAATCGAATTTGGCATAACATCCTGTTACTTCACTGCCTATAATATATCCCACAATCCTTTGTGTGCTCATGGTTAAAATAATAAAAATGGCATCTGATGAAGTGGTTGAAAGAAGTAAAAGATTTTAAAATGTCTATTTTTTTTTTTATCTTTTCAGCTTATGATTCTATACACTCTTAAAAATAAGGTTTCCAGCAGGGATGCCATAGCAGAGACATTTTAGATTCCCCAAATAACCTCTCAGTGAACAGTTCTTAAAATAACTATTTTTTCTTAGTGTGAAGAACATTTTAAAAGTCTAAAAAAAACGCTTTCCTCTAGAAAGTATCTTTAGTGGAAATGAACATTTCTGTGGATATTAAAGATTATTCATTGAACCATAGATGCCAATAAAGAACCTTTATTTTAAGAGTGTATCTGCTCTAAAATAATCATTTGAATTTGTTCTAGATCATTAGACATGACCACATGGAGCAGACTGGAACCAGATTTCTTAAAAGGTGTCTTCATACAAAACGCCGCCTGTTAATGCACTGACTGGGCAATGAAACGGCAAAGCAGCTGCCTTTGGATTTTGGAGCCTAGATGTCCGAAACCAAATGGTATTAAATTGGCTACATATGTGACCTTGCCATGAAATCCAAAGGACTGTGGGTAGATCTATCTGTACTCTGTCTGTTTAGCTTGCAGTGTGTTGGCATACAAGTATTAACATGTTGAAACCATCGATAATAATTACTAAAAACTAGTTTCTGGCATCTACAGTATAAACAAAAAAGCAAAAACTGTAATAAACTGTGAAGGAGTGATGCAAAAAAAAGGTCTTTGTACTTCCAGATGGTTCATGAGACGAGAAAACGGGGTAAACACGAAAGCCCAGAATTGGGAAAAGAAAGGCAAAGTGCCATGATTAGTTATGATACAGATTTTTTTACCCATCATTGTAGCTTTCGCTCGTACAGTGAAACTCCAGGACCAAATTACATACATTTTGTAAAACAACACAGGATTGGAGAGAGAAAGGGGTGAGGTGGGGGATGAGGGGGATGAGGGTGTGGAAAGATGAGGTAACTGAGAGGAAGCATGTAAACAAACAGAAAGAGTGAGGATGGAGGGTGAAAATTAATTTCACATCTCTAGGCCCACCGAGCTGTCGATAGCGATCAAAGCCTGCTGGGTGAGATAGTTGTGCATTGGGAAACTCTGCTGCAGTACAGTGGGGGTTAAATGTTGTCTGCTGGCTCTCAATTGCTTTAAAGGGATAGTTCATCCAAAAAAAAGTATTTATTTGCCTTCAGGTCAAAAGGAGATATTTTGAAAACCATTTTTGTCCATACAATGAAAGTCAATGGGTCCAAATAATACTGGACCCCATTGACTTTCATTGTATGGACCAACATTTTGGTGTTCTGCACTAAACCAACCAGCTATGAGGTGAATCACAACATTACAAACTTTTTATCTGAGACAAAGCAACATTTAGCGATCAAAGCCTGCTGGGTGAGATAGTTGTGCATTGGGAAACTCTGCTGCAGTACAGTGGGGGTTAAATGTTGTCTGCTGGCTCTCAATTGCTTTAAAGGGATAGTTCATCCAAAAAAAAGTATTTATTTGCCTTCAGGTCAAAAGGAGATATTTTGAAAACCATTTTTGTCCATACAATGAAAGTCAATGGGTCCAAATAATACTGGACCCCACTGACTTTCATTGTATGGACCAACATTTTGGTGTTCTGCACTAAACCAACCAGCTATGAGGTGAATCACAACATTACAAACTTTGTATCTGAGACAAAGCAACATTTGAAAATCAGGCAAATATACAAAACTGTGTAGTTAACGGCTGTAATGAAGGAAAGAACTACAATTACATGAAGCACTGCAAATGACATAACAGTGATGGTGAAATATAAAACTAATTATTTACAGCTGTTGACTGTGTCGACAGAAACTATATATTTTGAGTCTATTGCAAAATATACATATATACAGTATACACAACTATTAAAGTATTTTGACAGTTAGATCATTTTTGCTGCTTCATGGGCGTGGATGGAGTCCTTTTGGTGCGCTCTGATCACTGCGACTCTGATTGGTGGCATTTTATTACTATTTTATTACTATTAACATAACATGGTTATTTTAAAAACAAGGTGAATTAATGCAAACAGATGGCTTCAATGAAATCATATACCATCGATTAACAACCTCAGAGCTCACAAAAGGTCTGTCTTTAATGGATTATCACAAAATCTATTTCCATATGGAGTTTTTACTACAGAAACCTGACTGAAAGTTATGCAGGTTTGGGCAGAATTTTTATTTTTGGGTGTACTGTTCCTTTAACACCTCTTAAAGGTGCAGTGCCTAATTTGTGAAATATTAATGGCACCAAACAGAACTGCAAAAATTATGACTTATCTTATAAATTAGATTATTTCCTAGTCAAACAAGAAGTCCTGCCCCATATCTATGCCATTGGTTGAGTCGGTGTAGGACAATAAAAGGAAAGATAAAAAAGAAAAGAAAAAAAAAGAAAAAAAGAATGACCACTTTGAGTACTGAACTGTCCACCGCAGCAAATAAACACTTAAGTCTCTGAGCCGAAGATCATGACCCTGTGGTCTGCTGTCAGAATGCAGAATGGCTCTCAAATAAACTGTGCAGTGTACTATTACCAAACCCATAACCTACAACTCCTCAAACATTTTATTATGAATAATACATTAAGTTCCATCCTGTTTTCTATTCATCAGGTAATATGTGACCCTGGACCACAAAACCAGTCGTAAGTAGCACGGGTATATTTGTAGCAGTAGCAAACAATGCATTGTATGGGTCAAAATTATCGATTTTTCTTGTATGCCAAAAATCATTAGGATATTAAGTATGTCATGTTCCATGAAGATATTTTGTAACTTTCCTACTGTAAATATCTCAAAACTTTATTTTTGATTAGTAATATGCAATGCTAAAGACTTCATTTGGACAACAAGGTCCAAATTAAAGGTGCTTTTCTCAATATTTAGGCCTAGATTTTTTTGCACCCTTAGATTCCAGATTTTCAAATAGTTGTATCTCAGCCAAATATTGTCCTAACAAACCATACATCAATGGAAAGCTTATTTATTCAGCTTTAATGGAAAGCTTATGATATATAAATCTCAATAAAAAAAGACCCTTATGACTGGTTTTGTGGTCCAGGGTCACATATATAAAATTCCATCCTGTTTTGACCCGTCAGCTTACCTAATGATGACGTACATGACCAAGCAGTTTCCCACCAGCCCCACCACGCAGACGATCATGTAGACCACTGCTATAGTGATTTTGACGCCCCTTGGGAAGAAGCTGTCAGTCCCGTTGAAGGCACTGAAGTTGTTCTGGAACAGGGACTCGTTGTACAGACGGAAGTGTCTGGGGTCAGCAAAGCCGGTGGAATCATTTGAGAACTCCATGACTGCAGCTATTGGAGAATAAAAACATACATATAAAAATGCTTAGTGAAGCACACTATCCATGCTGTCTATCTCACATCCATAAGTAACATGTTTTTCAATTTCTGAAATATTTTTTTTTTCACACTTTGGTGGCTAAAAAAAGTAAGGTTACACTTTTAAGGTGTCCTTGTTATTTATGAATTTATACATTTAATTCCTGGTAAAATTAATTAAAAACATGTATACTTACTACAGGGTTAGGATTCGTATTTGGTTTAAGGTTAGTTGCATGTAATTATACTTAATGTACTGTTGTTACTATAGTATGTACATATAACAAGGACACTAAAATTAAGTGTTACCAAAAGTAATAAACATAAACAAACATGTTGTATGTTTAAAAAACATCTCTAGCTTGTTTCCTATTCTAGATGTCTAATAAACCTGGCATTTTATATTTAAAATAATGTTGGTTCTTTGGAATCGCCTTTGTTCCTCTTTTGTAAGTCGTTTTGGATAAAAGTGACTTCTAAATGTATAAATGGAAACAAAAATATGCAGTAAAGCGATATTCTTTAAAATAGTAGTTTGTTCGCCAAATTAAAGTCAGTCTGGTGTAACCAATATGCAGGCAGCCATTTTGTTGTCATGTGACATGACAACAAACCACTCACAAGTTTTATGAGGTTTTGAAATATTCAAATATTTTTAAAAAATAAAAAAATAAATAAACTGTTAGGTCAGGTCAAATGGAGTAACTCACAAAGAACACAAAGATAGCATTACTATGAACTTGAAACGTGTGTTTTATATTATATATTTTAAAGATTTCCCGTTTGTATCTCTGACAACATTTATCGTCATTGACCCAAATAGATTTCGCTACAGTTGATGAGGTCGATGTGATATGCGAGGCGCATGGTGAACCATCTACTGTTCTGTCAACAGTTTGCGCATGAAATACATCACAGTTTGGCTATACAGAAAACAACCCAAACATGCCAAATTCCCGGTAACGTTCACAGCGGACCATTCAAAAGTAGACAATCATTTAAATCACATCGCTTGAGGAGGGTTGGAATAGAGCAGCACATACCGCTGTCTGAAGAAATCCCGTGTGATCGCTTATGCGTCCGACTCCTGCAAGCACGCGAGGAATTCTTGTTTCCGCTATTCTTTCTGTTTTAAGCAGTCTCAGAGCTCTGTTTCCAACAGCACACAGACATTCACATCACTGTGTATCTCAGGCTAAAGAGAAACATGTTTTTTTTTTTCTGAGCGAGCGCAGTGGGAGGGGGATGTGCGCTAAAGCACTTGCTTGTTGCGAATCTTCAGCAGCGACTTACATCTCCACTAGGTATCTTTCAGTCTCTCTCTCTCTCTCTCTCTCTCTCTCTCTCTCTCTCGGCACGCGCTAACCCAAACGCTGATTACGCAGCGGTGGCGCGCGCATGCAGGTGTCAGTGGCACGCGCGCGCGCGTCTGCACAGGTGTCTTGTGCTGGAGAGGCAATGTAACTATTATTTAAAATATTATAAATATTTGATTTTTTTTTTAAATATTATCAATTGCATAACAATAGTATGTTTACAGTAAACGAGAGTAAGCATGCATATATTTTTGTAAGTATGAATAACTAAAACTATAATAAAACAGTTTCATTACCTGAAGTAAAATAAACGTTAACTGAACCAAAAAATAGAAGAAGAAGAAGAAGAAGAAGAAAAACATGGCTGACTTGCTGCCTCGCTGCCTTGAGGCAATGACTTTGTAGGCAGCGTTTTTGCACGAAGGCACCTCATGAAACTGATTTCGGACAGGCTTCTGAGGCAGGGTAACGGTTTAATGATCTGCAACAAAATAGAACGAGTTTTGATGATAACTAAATTCATATTTAATTATTATAATACTGATTTCTCGCTAGAAATAACATGAAAAGTGCAAAAAGTTAATCAGAAACATACATTTAAACACAAACTGACCACCAAACACAACTTTCAGATGCCATCTTTATTTATTTTTTTATCTCAACCGTCACGGAATGGAACGCACGGGATTGTGGGATATCAAAGACAGCGAAAGATACATCTATGCTGCCTTCAAAATTCGATCAGAAGAAGGTACCTCCGGAGACAGGAAGTGAAGCAGAATTTGTATTCGGACGTGCCTTGCTGCCTTCCTGCCTTGGAATGCTGCCTCCGAAGGCAGCATTTTAGAGCTTTCGGACGCAGCCATGGAGTAACCCTGAGAAAAACTTGATAAACATGGCTCAGTAAATATACTTGTAAAACATGTATAACTTACTTGAAAACTAACAATAACACATAGATAACATTATTAAAAACTTGTATTTTATATATTTTTTTTTCTTAAGATTTCCCAGTTTTATCTTGGACAGCATTAACTGAACTAAAATATAAAATGTAAACTTAAATTGAAGTATTAAAATATCTAAAAATAAAAACTATACATGTTCAATAAAATAATTAATAATAATAATAATAATAATAATAATAATGGCAAAAACATACAACAAATGACTAAAAGTAAAATAAATATAACTAAAAATAAAAACAAAAGACGATACGACAAAACAAAAATTTAAATACAAAAAGAAAATATATTTCAAAATATGAACAAAAACTACAATAGTTCTGGCAAGCACAGCTATTTTTACTATAAATTTAACTTAAAGTACAGTGCAGGGCCATTGAAAATGATATACTAAAGACAAAAAGAATATAAAATGTTGCAAAGCTTAAGATAAATGGTGACCAGTTGCAGCACCTAAAATATACACTATGACTTGAATGTATACTCAAATACATTTTAACCTAAAATCTTGATGCTGTCAAATAATGTCAATGTGTCAACCACTTTAACATGACATGCACTTGAAATACGATGCGCCTCTCTGATCTCATGTTTTTATATTCATTTGTGAATCAAGCAGCTTTCGTGATAATTGCAACAGATTTCAATTGCAAAGTGCAACAGATTTCATGTATAAGTCATTAATGCTGTTTGAATTATTTGCAGGATGTGGACGATTTTGTATGCAGATTTGTTTCGTCCAGTGATAAATCACAGCATCGTTACTTTGACAACATGTCACAATCATCAGTCACATAAGCCTTGGCTGATTCTTGGTTTTTATGCCTGAAAGAAACATGCATTGGAGGCTAAGAGTACTTGGTATATTAATGTGGTCTCATTAACATTTTGCTCCATGGATTTTATGCTCTCCTAAGCAGTTTCTTGCACTCTGGGCCTAGTTGAGTTAAATAAATATGCAAAGTGCTATATATTAATAGAAGGGAATGTCTAAGAGAGCAGTAAAATGTTACAATTTGACATGCTTTATTCCTGCACTGTGGAAACCTGTTTACTGCATAACTGTCAGGATGGTCACTGTCCTTGGTGTTGAAACCTACAAAAGGAAATATGACAAGCTCTCAGTTGTTCAACTAGAGACCATATACGGTATAGGGGAGACCAGAGGCAAGCTGTCACTTAGGGCTCATAACTATAAGGTTTTGAGACAAAGCAGTCAATTTGTATGCTGCTAAATATTTAGCTTGAAAATTGTCTTATATTGTACCTTTTTTAGTAAAGGTATTTTAAAGGAACAGTTCACCCAAAAAAAAAAAAAATTACTGAAAATTTGGTCGCCCTAAGGCCATCCGAGATGTAGATGAGTTTGTTTCTTCGTTAGAACATATTTAGAAAAAAAAAAAATATTATTACATCACTTGTTACATCACCAATGGATCCTCTGCAGTGAATGGGTGCCGTCAGGATGAGAGTCCAAACAGCTGATAAAAACATCACAATAATCCACAAGTAATCCACACAACTCCAGTCCATCAGTTAATGTCTTGAAGTGAAGCTGTCTGTTTGTAAAAAAAAACAAATACATCATTAACATGATCCAACCATTAAAATGTTTTAGCATTAAGCTGTTGCTTCTGGCCAAAATACGAGTCCATAATCCATAATAACACTTCCTCCAGCTAAAAAGTCCATCCTCTGTTGTCCTCTCACATCAACATCCACCAACATATTTGTTTAGAACTGTTTTAGGCTGTTTTCGCTTGTAATCTATGTATATCTCTCTCCTGATTCAGACTAGACGGCTTTTTCACTGGAGAAACAATATTATAAACAGAGGACTTGTTTGAAGTTAAGAACAGTCTTAATGATGTATTTGTTTCTTATAAACACACAGCTTTTCACTTCACAAGATGTTAATCGATGGACTGGAGTGGTGTGGATTACTTGTGGATTATCGTGATGTTTTCATCAGCTGTTTGGACTCTCATTCTGACGGCACCCATTCACTGTAGAGGATCATTTGGTGAACAAGTGATGTAATGATACATTTCTCCAGATCTGTTCCGATGAATGAACTAACTCATCTACATCTTGGATGATCTAAGGTCTAAACAAGTGTAAAACACAGGTAAATCAACACTAGCATGCATTCAGCTGTATAATAAAGATAGATTTGAACAAAAATGCTGAACTATGTGTTTTGTTTTTTTTTGTTAATGTGACAGCTAGCCCCAGTCTTCTATTATGGCTTGTATACTGTAAATCAATTAAACTGTATTCCTATTGCAATGCTACATGCATTATTTGAATCTCAGCTGATTCAATTTGTTAGATGTGAAATATCCTGCTGTGCTTTTACAAGCCAGGAAATGAGCAGCATGCTCTGCTTGGATTCATTTGATCACTCGTATCGACTTATATGTAGCAAATCTGTTTGCATTATAAATGGCACTGTGGATAATAATGTGAAAATGTTGCACCATACAAATGCTAATAAAATCCATCCTTCATGGTGTTGTAAAACCTGGCAGGATCAGACCAGGTTTGATGTAATCTCTGATGTCATGTACTATTATATATCTGTTTTCCTCTCTCTTGTGTACACTGAGGCAACAGGCCCACATTTGAATCACTTCCACTAAATACGATAATGGTTCACTTAATAGGTTTCAGATAAGCTACATGTACTTTTACACACAGCTTTTACAACATCCCAATCAATAAATTAATGTGTCCACCCATTCTCTAGCACAAGGTTCTTTATTATACAGCAGCCATACAGATTCACGCATACAGTACAGTTTTACTACTTTTGTTCTCTTTGTATATAATATAAATAATATAATTATTTATATTATATATTTTATTTTCATATTTGTAGACATCTGTTCAAAAGTTTGAGGTCAGTAAGATTTTTTAAATGTTTTTGAAAGAAGTTTCTTATGTTCACCAAGGCTGAATTTATTTGATCAAACATATTGTATATTGTGAAACATTATTAAAATCTAAAATAACAGTTTTTTTTTTAATTTGAATATATTTTTAAAACATAATTTATTCCTGTGATGCAAAGCTGAATTTTCAGCATCATTACTCGTCACATGATCCTTCAGAAATCATTCTAATATGTTAATTTGCTGCTTCAAAAGAACAGCAATAATTTAAACAGAAATATTTTGTAACATTATAAATGTCTTTACTGTCAGCTTAATGCATCCTTGTTTTTTAAAAGTATTATTATTGTTATTATTATTTTGATGATAAAATTAGAAAACAATATACCATAATTCAATAATTTTTTTAAAAATGTAGAAATAATCATGTTAACTTACTGTAATTGTACATTTTAGTTCACCCCATGCTTGAAGAGTAAGTGTAACTTCAGACATTGTGTTTTGGGGGAATCTGAAATCTCAGACAGAGGAGAAAGAATTGCGGGCTGTGCGAGGTGAAGAGAAGGTGATGGAGCATTGAGGAGCAGAAATGAGAGATAGAGAGAGGAAACCTGTGGGGAGAGGATGACTGATAACAATAATGGCTGCGAGTGACATAGTGAGAACAGAAAATGACCAATAATGGATGAGAAGAAACAGCGGCGGTTAAGTGCTATAACATAGTGCTAAAACAGGGTGCAAAGACACTGAAAGATGGAAGAAGGCACAACAATGAGGGACTGCTGAGAGAGTGATGGAGCATGGGTGTGATGCCTCATTCAAGCGACTCAACGCTTTTCAAATGGTGGAACGAAGAGCATTTCTCAGAGATTTGTCACAGCATTCTAGGTTACTACCATTATAAACATATGAGTGTGCTTTGAGAATTTGTTTTCCAGCAAGATTAAATCAAGTTTGTAGTCAACATGAAACTCTACTCACAACCCACTTACATAATGTAATGTAATTACAAGTAATTTTCAATGAGAAAGGAAACCCTGTAAAAAGTGAAAATGTGGAGTGATTTTCTTCATGTAAGAAAATGGGATGCAACTATATTAAAATTCTGGTCAATACTGATAAACTGTTAATTATTTTCATATTATGGCCAGTACTGATAAACGGTGAGTACTAAAATTCTACATATATTTAGTACAAATCAATTAAATATAAACCACTAACAACTAAAATCATGTCTCTTTTGCTCACCAAGGCTGCATGCATTTATTCAAAAATAACAGTAAAACAGTATTTTTTAGGTTACCTGACAAAACATTTTCCAGTGAATGTAGGACAGGACTTATTCATCCATCGGGAGTTGTCTGGATTGTGAAACGTGTTTTCTGTATCACACTTGGACGTTAAGATCTGAAAAATAATAAGAGGTTGTGGTGACAACAAACAAAAAGTATTTTAGATTTAGTGGCAGAGTAAGTCATTACATTTTGATGAAAAAGGCTTTTTTTTTTCTCTTTGGAATAGCATGCACCAATAAATTGTTCATAATGACAGCAGGAACATATATTAGTAAAAGTAAAATGGCCTTAAGGAGTCTTAGACCACTCTTCCACAAATCCTTGACTGCAACAAAGTAATTTCGAGAGGAACTGAAGGATGTGCTTTGGAATGAAGATGTGGGTGGTTGCGTCAGCAATTTCTGGTTATTAGAGGGGATAAAAGGTGGTGTAATTACAGGAGTAATTAGTGGTGAAATGATGACTCTGAAATAGAGATGCAGCGTTGTCTCCTTCAACCATCCATCCTCAAAGACAGAAACGCTTCATCTCAACCTTCAAACCCTCCAGCCTGGCACACTCTCTGCCCATCTCTCTACTCTTCCAACAACGCATTTGAGGAAATCTCTTCACAGTAACAAAACAATATTTTTAGTCTATTCAGATCTATTATCCAATACGGTTTCAGGATTCACTTCATGGATGACTGCGTAATTAACAAAGCCCTTATATCTCTTTTATCACATTTATTCAGCAAGCACTGAAAGATTATGCTGCTGATAGCAGAATAATTGAAGACTCAGATATGAAAATCATAATATATGCTTATTTACTTCCCATGGGCAGATGATTGCGCCACTTCAAAATTCAATTTATTCCTCAAGAGTTCTTTAAATGAGTACTGAGGGTATCAAAGCCATTCTTGATACCTGTCTATCAACATCATTGTGGTACATGAATTTGTCAGCAGTCTGTCATGTTGTCATTGGCCACCAAGCATGTCTATAAACGTCCTACAATATGCCCTAACAATTTGCGAGGAAGCGTAACGTGCTGTGGGAAAACCCACATACATAAAACGCACACATAAGACCTATTGATCAAAGCCAAGTGTGTATGAAGAACATCATAAAAGAACAAGAAGAATGGAGCTGCGTGACATTGATTGAGGAAGACAGCAGGAGTGTGTAGACTGTATTTCTTCAGAACTGCACACTGAATTCCGCAGATGGAGTTCAGAGAATGTCAGCATGGGATCAATTCCATTTAAATTCAATTAAACAGACAAAAGAAGTGGAAGCACAGAGAGACAGAAAGAGATAGGGAGAGACAAATCATTACAAGTATATTCCAACTCTATTTCCTCACAAATTATGTGTGCATATTGATTTCTATCCTCATTTAAAGTTCTAAACTACTTTTTTTTACTATAAATGCTAGCCAAACAATTCTTTACTTTAAAACCGCATTAAACGTCTTGATTCACATTCATTTGTCTTAATCAAATGACATGAATGAACTTTTAATCCTATTTAAAACCAGAAAAACAGTTTTCCAGAATACAGTAATCAGAGAAGGTATATTCAGTTTAAACAAAAATATTAGCTAATATTAAGTAAATAACATTTTAGACACAATATTGCCAGTTGTTTATTTTTGTTACAACAATGAAAACAGTTTAAAACAAAGCCATAGCTACACAAAACAATGGTGTTTCTTTCCAAAATAATCAATATTTTTGAACAAGTAGGTTGAGTGAACAATTCAATGACTTTTTTTTGTTCCTAAATCTATGTTTTTAAACAAATCATGTGTGCAAATGATTCAATGACTCATTCATAAAGACACTGGCTGCATCAGAATACTTCCCTACTACACTGTAAAATAATTTTGAGATTTTGCCATTTCAACGTTTTATTTATTTATTTATTTTATAAATTGTCCAGAAAACAAGAAAAAGTTGACTCAAATCATTGTTAACTTTGAATCATATTCAAAACCAGAAAAGCAGTTTTCCAGAATATGGTAATCACAGATGATATTCAGAAAACTGCCACAATTCAAGCCGCTAGTAAAGCTGTGCTAACCAGTATTTTCCTCCCGCAGTGCGCTGGCAGACCGGCGGGGAGACTCGTAAAGAGGAAAAGCAGTAAGAGAACATTAAATTGCTAGATCAACTTTAAAACACATGTAATCACCTTATTTGTTTTATACCAATGCTATCTGTAAGGTATAAATGCGTTTGGGTGAATAAATTTCTGTAAGAACATCAGATGGACTGTATTTGTGTCATTTTGTTAGGTTAATGCTTCAGCTACAGATGATGTGTTGCGCAATTGTTAATTGGGTTTCTTTCTTTAGTAATGGCATTCATTCTCGCTACATAAGATACCTATCTGTTATGTAGTGCCCTGTTATACTGCATTACTGTGTAATATTTATGGTTTCTATAGCCGTGGCATCATTATGATGGTATGAAGAGATGGATTAATTCATGTAGGACACCACTGAAGGCCTAGGTGTAAAATGCACGGCCCGCCACTGCGTTTAATAAACAAGTAGCTATAATATTAAGTGACTTTTTAGACAGAATATTGCCAGTTATCTATTTTTGCTCCAACTATGAAAACAGTTTAAAACAAAGCCATAGCTAGAGGTGTATGTATACAGTACTTTCCTACTATATATTAGGCAAAGGAAAAACACTACGTAAAAAGAGCAGTAGGTCCGAATTCACAGTATTCACAAAACAGGAAGTGAAAAGTACTCGGATCAGTAATATCTAATGAGGCCATGGGAGAGGTGTTGTGAATGGCATGAATCAGCACAACTGATGCTGGTAGGTCATGTGACAATGACAACTTGACGAATGTCTAGTACATCCAGATTTCATTCATACTATATAGAACACATGGTCATGAAGCAAGTACTTATTCAAAAGAAGTACCTACTTAGAGAGTATGTGATTTTGGACACTTTCGTTCTTGAATGAATTAGTATTTTAAACTAATCGGTTGACTGAATGATTCAATGACTCACTCAGTCAATTATGTAACCTGCAGAAAAAGTCACTGGAAAATCCCCACCAATCCACAAAAAAAGTCTGTTTTGAATGCACAAACACACATAAGCAGAGTGAACTTAATAAATGTCTCTATGCTTTTAAATATCTGTATACATCAAACTCTGCTGAGTACTGTAACAAACTACTTTGCAGACATTCAATAAAATGTGCAGTTAGAGACATTAGAGCAGAAATAAAATTAAAAGCATTCCTAGATATCTAATTTGGGGTCAGGCATACATTCCAGCTGTGGTCAAAATGTATAATGGCCAGAGGTGTTATGGACAATGATTCGGAATGTATTAATAATTCAGCGATGCATTCAGCTTGTTTTCAAATGTGGTATTTCCTCTAGCACACCGGTCAGACGGGTTAAGCAGACTCAAGCAAATGTTTCTCTCTTCCATTTCAGCTAATTACAAACACTCCTACGCAAACACACCAACACATCCAGAAACACACATACACACACTCTTCCCTTTAAACTAATGACAAACAAGACAAACAAAGCAACGAGTCTGCCAGCGGGTGGCCTTTCGTAAACAAAGCAGGACTGACTCTAAACTAACGAGTCCCACCTTACCTCCAGTGCTCAGTTAGCAGTCCTGAGGCTCAATTAGCACTGATCCTGTATTTAGACAAACACACCACATAGTCTGCAATTATAATATGCACAAATCATGTGTCCCTTTTGTACCACAGTGTCATACTGCTTTACTCACTTATCCATTCAGGTTCTTTAGAGTGATATTTATTAGGTCCTACTTACAGTGGGGAAAATATTTATTTGATCGCCTGCTGATTTTGTAAGTTTGCCCACTTACAAAGAAATGAAGGATCTGTAATTTTTATGGTAGGTTTATTTTAACATATAGAGACAGAATACCATACAAAAAATCCTGAAAAAAAAACCACATTATATTTAGGTTAGAAATTGATTTGCATTTCAGTGAGTGAAATAAGTATTTGATCCCCTGCCAACCAGCAAGAATTCTGGCTCCCACAGATTGGTTATGTGCCCATGTGGAACACAGATTATTAGTCCTGAAGTTACCCCTAATGTCAGCTCGTTAGGTGTATAAGACACCTGTCCACACAATCTGTATCTTCCATTCCAACCTCTCCCAACCTCTTTTATTCTCCAATTTCCACCCCCAGCAAAAGCCACTGTACCAGTCACTTCAAGATACATGTCTATAAAGAATTAATTTCCAAATCTAAACCCACCCTGAAACATTTTCACTCAGTGTGACAACTAGCCCCAGTTTCCCGTTTTTATGATAATACTTCAATATTCAGTGGGAAGAAACTAAATCTAATCTAAAGCTAAGCTATAGCCTTTTCTCCATTATATCACTCACTAGCCCTGGAAAATAGAGTCAAGAAGGCTTGTTAGAACTAGAACACTGTATCCGCGTGTCTGGAGAGACTCATATAAACACTGTGATTAGAAGAATAAACCATTTGGCTGGTAAATCAGCAGATGGACACATGTAAGAGAGAGAAAGGAGGACACAAAAGAGTCATCTCGCTTCTAATGGACTAAATCCAGCCTGCGGGTGAGCAGTGGGTGTGTGCATGTGCTTACTCTCTCACGATGATACAGACACACACTCACGCACAGATCTCCAGCACGTCATTCCTGTAGGCAGGTCAGCGCCTGTCCATCTGTCTGACCTATTGGAGAGCAGTGGAGGGGAGAGAGACCGCACAGACAGGCAATTACACAGACGCAGAGCTTGACGGACAGCCGTGAAGGTCAGAATGCCAATCTGCAACACAAATGTGCAAAAACCACTCTCGTCTAGAGTAAGGCTTGACGGTGTTATCTCAATCTAGGCAAAACTCTACCTCTCTAGAATGGTAGTAGAGGTTTGGAGAGCATGAATAGTGTGATATGAGTCAATGAGTCAATGCCGTTTTTTTCTTAATTAATACTTTTATTCAGCAAGGATGCATTCATTGATCAAAAGTGACAGTAAAGACATTTACATCGTCATAAGCTTTTTAATAAATGCTGTTTTGAACTTTCTACTCATCAGAGAATCCTGGAAAAAAAATATTAAGCAGCACATCTGTTTTTAACTTTTAGAAAAGCTTTTTCTAAAAGTTATATCTAAATTCTATATATTAGTATACTATATATAATAGTTATATATTTCTATCTAAACTTATAGAAAACATTTATTTAAATTGTAATACTATTTCACAATATTACTATTTTTACTTTATTTTTGATTAAATAAATGCATCCTTGGTGAGCATAAGAGACTTCTTTAAAAACATTTAAAAAATTTTACTGACCCCAAACTTTTGATTGGTAGTGTAAAAAGTGTCCATGACCAAAAGGATAGGAAAAGTCTTTTTAAAAATCTAGTTTAAAACACATGCGGGAATCGGTGTATTCATGTTGGTTTCATGTTGAACTAACCTTTCCTTCACATAAAAATATCAAAATATCTACACTTATTAATCTTGACAAACCGTCATCTTTATGATATCTTTTTTCCTGTTTTTTTTTTTTATGTTACTTGGACAAAATGACTATGATTTGTCAGACAAAAGTGTTCCAAATATTATTATTACACAGTTTTGTCTAAACAATAATAATAATAATAATAATAATAATAATAATAATAATAATAAAACAGACCTGCTTTTTTGTGATTAATAACTATGATTTTCAGCAGCAGCAGCGCGATTCCTCTGGCAGTGAGGTGAACAGAGGGCAGCGCGTGCCAGTTTTGAGAATGTGTAAAATTGCTCTTTGGATACATTTTGCAGGAATGTGTCAGAAGTCATCAGTTTCATTCAATGAATGCTGACTGAAGGAGAAATTACTCAAAGGATAAAAAGAGAGCTCAACATTATATCGAATGACATCACAGACTAAACCAATCAAAACCAACCAGTTTTTGCCATTCTTTTGAAAACGCACAGCGAGAGATGAATGGTGGCCAATGTATATTTTTTTTCTTGTCATTTAGGTGAAGCATTTGATCCTTACACATATAAAGGTACAGCCACTTAGAAAAAGGTCAAGAAGAAACGTCAAGTGGCATTTGCACAAACTGAAAGTATTGATCTGAGTCTTCAGAAGAACCATTGGTTGTTGTGAAAAGGCAAAACCTGTAATCTCTAAATCAATGTATCTCAATTCATACTCACTAACAGAATGTGCACAACAAGGTACTGTGATTTTACACACAGAGATCATTAAATTGCCTTAATATGAAACAAAAGAAATCTGTTCAAATTACATGCATCTTTCTTACTGAAGTCTTTGCACTCATTACACATCTTCTATCTCTAATTACTCACTGTGATCCTTGTGTTGACCTATTAACTTGTGGCTCGGGCTTGAAAAAGTCAATGTGGCTGAAATGTCTACAGGTTTTACTGCAGTGACATAAACTACTGACCTTTCAAGTATAGTTTACTCCATTTAGAAGCCCCTGACCCCCACCACGACGGACCAGCACACACACCACTGTTAATTAAACCAGTGTTTCCCAACCGGGGTGCCGTCTGTCGAGAGCAGGGGTGCCGTGTAAAAAATCATTTTTTAATATTTTTAAATTGCTAAAATGTTCAAAAAAGCATCTATTATATAATATCCATTTCTGATGTCGCCAATAATTAGAGATGCACCGAAATTTCGGCTGCCGAAAATTAGTTCACCACTCAGGTATCACTGTCACGTGGTGTGACGCTCTGCGTATTATCCCGCTCTATACATGTGCGCTCTGCTCAGTCGCTCCACTCATATACCGTTCATGCTCATCGGAACAGCAAAGTCCACTCAAAAATTGAGCCGACAGGAAACATCGATGTAGTACAGTATTGTTTCTGTCTGCAATAGCCCTACTGTGCTGTAACAAGGTGTGGTAAATGGGCAACTCTGGTAACGCTGCCCTAATTACCCCACTGTAAAATTAAAAAAACACTGAGTGAGCAAAAATTTGTGAGATAGCTAGTTATAATGGTAATTAAATAATGTTTACATATGTATAAAAGCCTATAAAATCTGTCATATAAATTGGTCTCTTCATCAGAAATTAGCCTTCTGATTGCCACCATTGATGGACAATTTTTAATATTAAAAATATCTGTATGACATTATATTCTGCAGTTCTTCCCTGTTGTACCGAATATCTATACTTTTCAAATTATCATATCGAAGTTAGAAATTAAAATATTGTGACAAAATTAATTTTGTAGGGTGCCACAAGTTTGTTAAAATTTCCAAAGGGTGCCGCGACTAAAAAAAGGTTGGGAAACACTGAATTAAACAACCTCTTGAATGTCACCCTGCTGCTTTCTGCATCACAATGAAGGATGTTTCAAGCCCAGAAAATGACTGCTGTTGTCTGTCTACAGTGAACTAAATATGTTCATTTTTCATCGTCTGGAATTGATTAGTGACTAATGGATTCATTGATTAATGGATGTTGTCACATCATTGAGGTGGAAAATCAACAAGCCAAATATATATTTTTTTCATCAGCAATTTAAAATGTCAGACTAAATACAAAATGGCTGCTGGAATAAAAGGGCAACAAAGAAAGATCCTGTCCTAAAATAACAATAGTAATAATAATAATAATAATTATTATTATTATTGTTGTTGTTGTTTTTTTCCCATCATCAATTTTTGCTTAAGGTTATCATACCGTCATAATCTCATACCGGCCCATGCCTACTGAGAGGTACTGTACAAGTAATTTATTTAATCATTTATCATTATATTTATTTAATAATTTATTATTATATTAGTATTATCATTATTATCATTATTATTATTATTATTATTGTTGTTGTTGTTGTTGTTGTTGTTGATATTATTATTATTATTATTTTATTTATTATTATTATTAATATTATTATTAATATTACTATTATTATAAAAAATCCATTATTGTTTTATCTGCTCACCAAGGCTACACAAGGCTCAAAAAAAGTAATATTGTGATAGTACAGTTTAAAATAACTGTTTTCCATTTGAATATATTTTAAAATGCAGTTTATTCCTTATGATGGTAAAGCTGAGTTTTCAGCATCATTTCTAAACTTCAGTGTCATATGATCCTTGAGAAATCATTCTAATATACCGATTCAAATAGAAAGCAGTCATATTAAAATGTAATATTTCACAATATTACTTTCTGATCAAATAAATACAGCCTTGGTGAGCATATAAGACTTCTTTCAAAAACACTAAACATCAAAAACAACAGGCTTTTTTACCAGTAGTGTAAATGTGTGTGTGTGTGTGTGTGTGTGTGTGTGCACGCACGTATACATTTATAAATCTGCATTCATAAAAGAATGTTTAAATGCAAAATGAGGCTTAGTTTACACTCTAAAAAATGCTGGGTTAAATATAACCCAATAGCTGGGTTTGTCCCTTTTTAACCCAGCGCTGGGTTAAAAAGGGACAAACCCAGCTATTGGGTTATATTTAACCCAGCATTTTTTAGAGTGTAGTTGGTCCGCAAGATTGAGACTGCAGAACTGAGACTTAAACGACCATACAACATGCCCACCAACCAAACAGAAGAGAAAATAATATGAGAGATGACAGATGGCATTTTTTCAGAGTTTTGGTATGTTTCAAGGCAAGTGAACAACCTGAAAGGACCTGAAACATGTCTGAAATCAGTGCCTAAAGCAGCTTAAATGCATGAGGGAGAAATAACTAGCTGAAAAATGACATACAGTACATTAGCAAACTAAAAGTAAAGGGAACAAATACTTATCATGGCCTCTAAACTACAAATACACACATCAATATTTACTATAAAGGTTAGAATTTCCATTTTTGGTTCTGCTTGTTTTCTGACTCACACAAACCCACACATGTACACACACACTCCCTTCGCCCAGATTACTGCAGAAATACCATCAAATTGTGCTTTACTGCACTGGTCTGGGTTTGAGAAAGACAAGATCTAATTATATGACAAGGGTCTGTGCAGAAATGTGCCTGCAGCAGTAGTGTTTCTCCATTTACTCGCTCCACCTCTGTCCCTCTGTACTCTCTCCTTCTCTCATCCTCCTTAAAGCATCCTTTATCGACATTAGCTGCTCTTTCTGTTCATTCATTCTGCTCTGCCCTTTATTTAAACACCAAACCATTTATCAGCTTTTCAACTGTCCCGACCTCTGAACTAGCTGCATGAGCCTCTTGAAGGTCTGTAAATGCCTACGCTGTTACATGATTGAAAAGTTTATAGCAGTAATCATTTTGTCTGACAATGTTAGAGTGAATACCTTTACTGAAAAGCGAGTTGGCATGGTGTAAAGGTGAAGTTTGTAATTTATACTAAAACTAATGCTTAAAATACTCTTTTGCTTATCCCAGTTTAATCCAGTACAGCCTTACATATAAAATAATAGTCAAAAAAATCTATTTTTATGGAACCATTTAGTGAATCTTTAGACAAAATGGACAAATAAATAAACAATCTGATACTGTGTGTGTTCTATATGTGTTTTGTTAAGAACAACATGTTTTGTTTTGTTTTTGTCACTTCTATTGAGAATTATAGTTGAGAGATGGCAGGAAATAATGCAAGCTGTTGATTGTAATTTTAGAACTCACAAAATCATAAAGAAAAAGGAATCGAATTTACTTTTCTGTAACAAAAGGACAGGCATTACTGTTACAATTAACATGCAGAATTATTTTTATATATTTGAACATTTAAATGACAGCATATGCTGCAAGCACAATGAGGGAAGGCTCTGTTCATTTAGCTGAATCATTTTGAGATAATGTGTCAATTGATACTCTTTGAAACAACAACCAAATAAAAGACATCAAAGAGAGCTAGCCAGGTGATGGCTCCTTTCTAATCATGAAGAACAGCAAGATGGACAAATAGGAACTAAAGGACTGGTGCAACTAATGAGATCTCACATTTACATAAGCACTGAATTAGCATCCTACATATGCATAACAGGCTCTCAAACTTGCTTTCAAGAGAAACTGCTTCAAAACATCTCACAAGCTCTTGCAAGTGTCTCAACGAGTACACTACAGTATTTCTGCTGGATTTTATAATCATCTTCCATCATAACTGTGAATGGGGAAGAATTAAGAAGTGAGTCTACAATGTTAAAAGTCATCACCATAAAGTTTATAACTCAAAATATGTATTTAGCATTAAATAAATAGTTCATTAGCTAAAAATTTGCTCACACTCAGGCCATCCAAGATGTAGATGAGTTTGTTTCTTTCTGAACAGATTTTAGAAATGTATCATTGCATCACTTGTTCACCAGTGGATCCTCTGCAGTGAATGGGTGCCGTCAGAATGAGAGTCCAAACAGCTGATAAAAACATCACAACAATCCACATGTAATCCACACAAGTCCATCAATTATATGTGACCCTGGACTGGAGACCTGCACTCCCGCGGGAGTACCGCGGGACCCGCGGGACCCAACGCAACAGGGTGCGGCGCGGGACAACTCTTGATGGGCGAGTGCGGGTGTGGGCGGGAAGAGATCGTGTGTGTGCTGGATGCAGGAGAATAAAATGATTCGCGGGACTCCCGCAAAATAGAAATTATCTAAACATAAAGTGTCTAAAACATATAAATTGTTATTTATCTGTTGCACTAAAGCAAAAAGAACAACTAATATTAACATTAAAATGATTAGCGCGCAAGCTAGACATAGTTTCCATTTATAATGTAGCCAATCACAGACTCAGCTGTTGATTTCTGGAACGCAATGGCCAATCAGAGGTGATTAAGTTAGAATCTACTCACCGCAGTGCTGAAATTGCGTGCTCACGAATCCTCTCATTTTAGACACTGTGAAAGATTCATTGTGCATATATTTAGTGTTATAACAGAGCTTTATGAGATCGCGATTAACCGAAATGTCAGCTTTTAGTGATAATAAAGGAAGCGCGCTGCTCGCATTCTGCCATGCCAAACCATGCACGCAGCAGCCCATGCTTGCTTTCTGTAAAAAATAACAGTGGTTGTGAATATTGATGCTTAGCCTAAATAACAAATATTTTATCGGGAGTGTTTATGCTGGGATGTTGTGGAGCTTAGGAGATGTTACAGAACCATTTCATGTAAATTTCTTCAATGTACTGAAAACAATCTATATAGATTACTTTTATGCGGGCGGGAGCGGGACAAAACATGAATGTCGCGGGCGGGAGCGGGACCAGATAAGATATATTTTTGCGGGAGCGGGCGGGCGCGGGACAGAATCGGGCGGGAGCGGGACTGAAAAATCCGTCCCGCGCAGGTCTCTCTCTACCCTGGACCACAAAACCAGTCATAAGTGTCAATTTTTCAAAATTGAGATTTGTACATCATCTGAAAGCTGAATAAATAAGCTTTCCATTGATGTATGTTTTTTTTAGGATAGGACAATATTTGACCGAGATACAACTATTTGAAAATCTGGAATCTAAGAGTGCAAAAAATCTAAATATTGAGAAAATCGCCTTTAAAGTTGTCCAAATAAAGTTCTTTAATTCAAAAATTAGGTTTTAATATATTTATGGTAGGAAATTTACAAAATATCTTCATGGAACACGATCTTTATTTAATATCCTAATGATTTTTGGCATAAAAGAAAAATCGATAATTTTGACACATACAATGTATTTTTGGCTATTGCTTCAAATATACCTGTGCGATTTAAGACTGGTGTTGGTCCAGGGTCACCTTGTCTATCAATATTGCTTCCTGCAGTGAAAAGTCTCAGCTGAATCAGGAGAGAAATATGCACAGATCAACAACAGACAAAATAGCCCAATAGCCCAAAGTAGTTCGAAATAAAAATGTCAGTGGATTTTGATGTGAGAGGAGGACAGGAGGATAGACTTTCTCACTGGAGGAAGTGTTATTATGGATTATGGACTCATATTTTAACCAGAAGCAATGATTTAAAGTCAAAACATCTTAATAATAAATTTGTTTATTATAAGCAACTTTTCCTTTCACAAGATGTTAATTGATGGACTGGAGTCATGTGGGTTACTTGTGGATTATTGTGATGTCTTTATCAGCTGTTTGAAGTCTCTTTCTGACGGCACCCATTCACTTCAGAGGATCCATTGGAGAGAAAATTATATACATTTCTCCAAATCTGTTCTGATGAAGAAACATCTACATCTTGGATGGCCTGAATGTGAGTAAAATCTTGGCAAATTTCCATCTTTGGGTTAACTATTCCTTTAAATTGACATTGTAAGAAAGGATTTCAGTACTAGTATTTTCCAAATAGTCACTAAAACTATAAAAATCCAGTCTTACATGAAAACACGCCAAAAAGTAAAATAGAGATTGTGTTGAAAATAACAAAAATGTATTATTATTTTATTCAAGGCAGCCACTCATAGTTCAAAGAATTTTATAGGCATAATTTATTTTTCGGTCACATTTTAGTTTAGGGGCCCATTCTCACTATTAACTAACTATCAACTACAAATTTTGCCTCAATAAACTTCTAGTTTGCTGCTTATTATTAGTTAGTAAGGCAGTTGTTAAATTTAGGTATGGAGTAGGATTAAGGGATGTAAAACATGGTCATGCAGAATAAGGCATTAATATGTGCTTTATAAGTACTAATAAACAGCAAATAGTTAATAGTGAGAATTACCTAAAGTGTTACCTATTTTTCTTGTACAATATACAGGTTTGTTGTTGTTGTTGTTGTTATTTGTAAGATCATAAGCAACTTTTGAGCATTTTTTTCAAATAAATTATTAAAGTGGTTAAGGCATCATTTTGTTACAAAACACCTTTGAAGGTGTCTAGCAACAAATGGTGCTGGTAAACGAAGGGTCACATCGCTGTGCCATTAACATTCACACAAACACACACTGAAAATTAGTTCAAATTGAGCCTTGATCAAGACAGATGAAGGTAAACACCAATTCTATTTCTTCCTCTGTGTCTGCTTCCTTCTGGGACTTGACCTGATATTGTACAGCCTATAATTTGGTTGAATAGAGCTGTGAAAAACAGCAGCCCTGAATATTGTGTGCAACAGTTGCTGGCTGATTAAGGTTGCCAGAGGTGTTATATCAGAGGACATCACAACAGTGAGGGACTCTAATTCTCCGCCTGATTAGCTTCCAGTGCTCGCACAGAGAAGATATATACAGAGATAAAGGAGGATAAGGCGCAGAGCATAACACCATCACAGGAAATAACACAGCGCTCATTTTTCAACATATTAGCATGAACAAAACATGGGGCGCTACACCTTTGCGTATGTTTTGTAAGTGCTTTTAACCTAATTTCATTCCTCGCATTTGCGTTAATCTTTCCTTTAGAGGATTGCCGAAGATCTTATTGTTTTCTTTGTGTAGTCTGATTGTCCCTTGCTGTCAAAACACATTCTCTACATAATAAATGACATTGCTTGCGGCTGCATTCTGAACAGACAGAAGAATAGGAAGCCTGAGTATGTGCGATACAAAAGCACAAAAGCAAACGCATAAATATGGTAAACTGGGTGTTCTCTAGGCATACATTAATGTGAAGTTGGTTTTATTGCTTTCTAGAGGAGATAGTTGATATATTGCTATCATATCAAGTCACACACCTGAAAGGCTAAGGAAATTCAAAGGGAAAAAAAGCAAGAGAAATGATGCAACACAGGTTGCTGGTGTAAGAAAAAAATAAGTAAGATCAGGTGTGTTTCTACTGACATAGTTACTTTGCCAATATATTTAATTTTTCTTCACTTGTCAGGATTGCACAGTTGCCCTTGCAAGCAAATTCCCATTTCCCTGGCAATAGCCCTTTTTGGAGAATACTTGTTTTCCCAGAGGAAATGTACATTTCTTTTGACAGACGCACAGACGCACTTGATTTTAATCCTGCCAGATTTTTTTTTTCTCTCACACAGCCTCAGTAAAAATTACCTTCTGTTTTTAGGCTGTTCTCTGAGAAATGTAATCTTGTCTAGATGGCGATGTCTGTGAGTGTGGTATATTATTTATTTATTTTTTTTCCAAAATGCTTCTTGTATATTTCAACCTTCATTAAATTCCATAAAGTAACAATGCCGTCTTGCGCTTCCTGGTGAACATTGAGTTTTTGCCAACTTTTCTCAAGCAGCACTGGCATGCTATCCAAGATAAGAGACGATTAAAGGAACAAGGAGAGTCAGATACACATCTCTTAACAGTGGTTGTGACGCAGCAGCATCAGCCATGATCCTCATCTCCATTTATTCCTTCTCTCAGATTTTGTACATGCTGCTATAATTATACATGCAAGTCTTGTCTCTGCCTGTTTGAAAACAAGCAAACAAACAAAGTTTTACTTCTAGTCTTACTTCTAAAGTTCTCCTTACAATCTTTACAATTGGATCTCACTATGCTAATCAACGACAAATAACATTTATTGCAAAACTTTGATTAGCTTACCTGAAGATCTGGGGCCGTATGTATAAAGCCGCTCAAAGTAAAAGTTTAGTCTTAAGTGTGTCAGAATTCTAAGAATGACGTAATTTTACTATTATTCCTAGACTTAAGAATAAGAGTGATTCATAAAGGTTCCTAAGTGTTAAAAGAGGTCTCAGCTCCTAAATTATTTAAGAGAGCTGGAGAGGTCTCCTAACCTAGTTAGGAGTAATAAGATGGCAGCAAAGAGGAGACGACAAACACTTTCCAGCGAAAATATATTGGACTTATATGATAATATGGAGTTGATAAAACGATACAAACTTAATTGTAAAGATCAAAAAGTTTTTTTTTGTAACTGATAAAGTAAAAAATGTAATAACCTCTTCCACTCAACAAGTCAATGCTCTAACAGCAGAAATTTTTTTTGGCTGGAAAATTGGAAAAATGCAGCAATGCACCGGTGATGACACAGTAAGCAGGTTCTTACATATTGTGGCACTAACCCCACCAAACACAACAGTGGCCAAAAGTGATGTTTTGATTTTTTTTTTATGACCCCACATTTCACTTAAACCATTAAAATACAAAAAAACACTGACCAGTGTTGCCAACTGCTTTCAATTGAAAGTAGCTAAAACTGGTCACTTAATGTTGCTAGATGACCTCATAAAGGTGAGTTCACTGATCTATATTTATATTTATATAGTTCAGTGAACTCGCCTTTATGACGTCATGGGAGAGTCTCGGAATGTAGATAACGTTTGTCCAAGAAATTTGAAGGGCTGTCTGGCCCTTCCCCTACCCCTACCCCTCCAACCAAAAGAGAACTGAGACACCCCTCAAAGGGGAAGGGCTAAAGGGTAGAATTGGGATTGGCCTAAATCTTAAGTGTCAGTTTTAGAGTTAATTCACGACACTTTGCTGTGCCACAAACGGGATTTTGGATGACGAAATACGCATGGACCAATCACTGAATAGATTTCCTTATTTAAGAATATT